>NW_025765162.1:146364-243807 GCF_003918875.1 Haliotis rubra | reverse complement strand
GTTTAGAGACGCTCCTATCTATTTTTGATGACATTTGGACATCTGGACAATTTCCTTCGTCGTGGCGCGATGCTATAATTGTGCCCATCCCTAAACCTGGACGTGATCATACGGATCCTTCCAATTATAGGCCAATTTCATTAACTAGCTGTGTTTGCAAGACCATGGAACGCATGATAAATAATCGACTTGTTTGGTACTTGGAAACCAATAACCTTATAACTAATATCAATGTGGTTTCCGTAAAACCGTAGTACCATCGATCATTTAGTGCGCTTAGAATCTTTTTGTGAAAATGCCATAATTAATAAACAACATGCAGTGTCGATCTTTTTCGATTTAGAAAAAGCATACGACACAACATGGAAACATGGGATTTTAAAAGATTTACATGACTTTGGATTACGAGGCCGTTTGCCTCACTTTATATCCAACTTTTAAATAACAGGCAATTTCAAGTCCGAGTGGGTTCAACCCTGTCTGACCATTATAATCAGGATCAGGAGTCCCGCAAGGCAGTATTTTGTCTGTAACACTGTTTAGCATCAAGATTAACAGTTTATCAAAGGTTTTAAACGATTCAATTGATGGATCACTTTTTGTGGATGATATTAATATTTCTTGTCGTGGTAAGAATATGCATACTATTGAACGGCAAATGCAGCTGTGTTTAAATAAAATACATAAATGGTGTCTTGAAAACGGCTTTAAATATTCTAAATCCAAAACTAATTGTATACATTTTTGTAGAAAATATAAACCGCATAAAGACCCGGAACTGTTCCTCAATGGCACTCCCATCAAAGTTGTAAAGGAGGCCAAGTTCTTGGATTTAATTTTTGATTCGCATCTAACTTTTCTTCCCCATATCAAGTCCTTAAAAACTAAATGCTTGAAGGCACTTGACTTGTTGAAAGTCGTTTCCAATTCTAAGTGGGGAGGGGATCAAGCTACCCTCCTACAATTATATCGATCATTGGTACGTTCCAAACTTGATTATGGTTCCATCGTTTATAGTGGAGCCTGCAACAGTAATTTAAAACTTTTAGATTCTGTCCACCACCAAGGTCTAAGACTATGTCTTGGTTCCTTTAGAACTTCACCTGTTGACAGCCTCTACGTCGAGGCTGATGAGCCATCTCTTACACAACGCCGTATAAAATTAACTTTACAGTATATTACAAAACTTTATTCCAATGAGTCAAACCCTGCATATAACTGTGTCTTTAATCCACTATATGAAGATCTGTATAACAAGAAGCTTTCTCTTGTTCCGCCTCTTGGTATAAGAGTGAAACCTTTTCTTTCTGCTGCTGGCATTGAGCTAGAACATATAGCTCCTTCCCGTTTTCTTTCTTCTCCGCCTTGGCAATTGGTTAGGCCACAAGTTGACCTAACATTAACTACATTTAAAAAATCAGAAACAAATGAATTACAGTATAAACAAGAATTTAGTCAATTAAGAAATAAATATACTACATACAAATCCTTATTTACAGATGGGTCCAAGGATGGTGGCGCAGTGGCATGTGCCACTGTCATTGGATCCCGAACAATATCTTCTAGAATACCGGATAACAGCTCTATATTTACAGCAGAAGCAAACGCCATCTTAACAGCTCTTAAATATATTAATAAACACCGTAAATATAACCAATATATCATCTTTTCAGATTCTCTTTCGTGTCTTCAGGCTATTAAAAATCTTTCTTGCAAACATCCACTTTTATTAGAAATTATTGAATTGTACAATGAACTTGCTACTGGCCAATGCGACATCGTCTTTTGTTGGTTACCCAGCCACGTTGGCATTTCTGGGAACACGATGGCTGATCTTGCTGCTAAGGCAGCCCTCAACAAATCTATTACACCACTTCTTATCCCATACTCTGATTATAAAGCCAGCATAAGAACATACATCCGCGATCTAATGCAAAAGAAGTGGGACACCCAAGTAGGTCTTAATAAATTGCATGCAATAAAACCCTACATTGGTTACACCTACTTGGGTTGTCAGTCCAGATTTGAGGAGGTCATTATGCGACGATGTCGCATTGGCCATACCAGATATACTCATGAATATTTATTGAAAGGCGAAGATCCTCCGTTTCGTATCCCTTGTGATGAAAGGATCACAGTCAAGCATGTCTTGCTTGACTGCATTGAATATTCCATCACAAGGGATATCTATTTCAAATCCAAAACTCTGAAGGATCTTTTTAATAATGTCAGTTCTCATTTAATTCTTGCATTTAAAAAAAAAATAGATATGTTGACTGATTTGTAAATAGTTAAATATTTTATTATTGGTAGTTTATATTAGTAACTGAGATTGTAAGTGGCTGTACCCTCAAAGGGGGTTGACGTAGCGTAAAAATATTGTCCTCCTGAGGGGGTACGTAAGTCCCAAAACTATCAAAGTCAATTTAAGTGTACCAGGTTTTTAATCGTAGAATATATGTGCTTTAAATTTATAGCTAGATTTCTCTTCTGTCGCCAATGGCTGAAGGGATGGTGTAAATCCAACTAGGGTCCATGCAGGTAGCAAAAGTAATGTAAGTCCCCATGGTTCCTAGTATGGTGATCTACCTTCAGTTGTTGGCGATCTATAGCCCATTTTTACATTGTATTGTCTTCTTTATTTGGAATATTTTAGCTTTGTTCGCTAGTTTTATATTGATATCTGTGATAGTCTAGTATTTTTACTCTCCTTCGTCGGCAGGTTTTTATAATAACTATATATATTCTATTACAATGTCAAATGTTCTCGTCACGATATGGCTGAAATATTGCCGATGTGACGTTAAATAATAACTCACTCACTCACTCATGGGCCAATCTGGTGGAAGAATAAATCTTTTACTTTCTTCTGCTGGAGTATATCATCCGAGTATCCTTGGTGCTGCAAGTTGGAAACCCACTTGTTTTAGCATTTTCTTCATGATACTCCATGGCGGGTGGGGAGCTCGGATGATGAACCCTTAAACACTAACCATGGCTACCGAAACCCCTATTACCAAAAAGAAACGTCCTGTTGACACAGATCCTGAGGTTAATGACCAACGACCGACCACTTCTATTGAATACTGGCCACGTTTTCTAGTGCTTGAGACTGTTGACAAGACTCCTTTAAAACTCAACCCTTTTGCTGTTTCAAAAGGCATACAAGGCATTGCAGGTGATGTAAAACAGGTCAAACGTTTACGGACAGGTTCTCTACTTGTTGAATGCAGTAAGAGACATCAGGCAAACAACCTTCTGTCAACTAAATCTTTTGTCGGCATTCCCGTATCAGTCTCGGCTCACCGAACGCTTAACACCAGCAAGGGTATTGTGAGAGACCGAAACCGACTGTTTGCTGATATGCTAGAAATTGACATTGCATCAGAGATGAAGGAACAAGGTGTGCTCTACGTGAAACGTTTCACTGTCCGAAAAAACAATGAGATCATACAAACGAACACCTATTTGTTTTCATTCTCCACTCCAACTGCTCCTACTTCCATAAAGGCTGGTTACTGTCAAATCAAAGTGGATACGTACATTCCGAATCCACTGAGATGTTTCAAGTGCCAGAAATACGGCCATGGTGTAAATACTTGCACATTGTCTGTTGTGTGTGCTCACTGTGGTGAGAAGACACACACGACAGAAGATTGTGCAAGTAATTATAAGAAATGCACAAATTGTTCTGGAGACCATTCCTCTTTCTCTAAAGACTGCCCAATTTGGAAGCTACAGATGGAGATCAATAAGATCAAATTCACTCAAAATATTAGTTTTGCCGAAGCCAAACAGCATGTCCAAAGATCTGGATTAAAAGAAACGTATGCCTCCAAAACCAGGACTCCATCTGAGGCAACACTTAAAGCAACTACATCATCTTCAAGCTGCCAAACAAATTTGACTTGGGTGAACACCACTTCTCCACAGATTTTCTCCACTGCAATATCAATTCAAACAGTAGAATCACTTCCTGACAGGTCCGACAGTCAACCAGAGCCAGATCAGGCTCATGTACATCACATTACTAAAGGGAAGAATAAACCTAAGCCTGATTACTCGAAAAAACAAAGTGGCAGAACCCCAAAAGGGTCTGAAAATAAAATTAACCTTTACAACAAATATGGATCACTTGAGGACATGGACGTGTCCGAAAATGTCCATTCTAGGGCACAAAGCTTGTCGCCCTACAAAACAGTGCGGGGTAGATCCCCAATAAATCCCCCCGACAAGATAGTTTCTTCGAACAACATCGTACAGTGGAATTGCAGAGGACTACGGCATAATTACAATGAGTTACAGTTATTAGTCCAGGATTGTATGCCGTCAGCATTTTGTCTGCAAGAGACATATTTAAAGCAGACTGATTCTTTTGACCTACGTCATTTCAATCCTTATCATTATTTCTCACCTCCAGGTGACAGGGCCACTGGAGGATCTTCAATCCTAGTCAAACAGTCTGTTATCTATAGCCCTATTACACTTACTTCTAATCTTCAAGGCACCCATGAAGGGCCACCTCCTCGTGGTGGGTGCTGGGTCACGCTAAGCGCCCTTCAACCCCCCGTTGTGGACCCGGGGGGATATTAGGTCCACCAACCCGTTTGCCGTGGGTTGCGCCCCTGTGTCGGTGGAGGACGGGAGTCTGGTGGTTGAGGGTACTGGAAGCCTAGAACCGTGTTCCTTTTGCCCAACACACCACTTCGACCCTTACTTCACCTAGACGGGTGGTAGAACTGGCCCGGTTCTATCAATCGGCTGGTCACGCCATGCCCTGTGCGTGGACAACATTCCTCAGCAATTATTGTACATTTTTGTACATTTTTGACAATGAATGTTATTCTTGAAATTATTATACTGTGTATGTTTGCCTAGAGTCCTATGCCAGAAGGCGGTGGCTCATGGGCCAATCTAGTGATGTTGACCTCCGAGTGATGTATGTCTCATATTCCTTGCCATGGGCCGAACCAGCCTGGCATTGAATTGGTAGATAAATACAGCTATTCATGTCATATTCTCTGGAGTATACCATCCCTGTATCCCTGGTGCCAGCATTTTGGATATCCGGTGCTATTTGACACTGTCCTTGTTGACACTCCATGGTGGGTGGGGAGCAGGGATGGCGAATAATTTTCCTTTCATCATGGCTCTCCAACAAGCTGGTTCAACTCGACATGAAAAAAAGCGACGTTTGGACGAACTAGATCGTCCATCTGACACTCCTCCAACGTTGATTCCTGGGCTAGATTTCTAGTAATTGAGGCTACTGATTTTTTGCCCATCAAACTGAACCCATTTGTCGTGTCAAAAGCTATCTATGGGATTTGTGGGGAGGTGAAAAATGTCACCCGTCTCCGTAGTGGCTCACTTATGGTGGAGTGCGTACGGAAACAGCAATCTGTAAATCTTATGACTGTCAAAACATTTGCCAACGTAGAGGTTGCTGTGTCCGTGCACAAAACTCTCAATTCTTGCCGTGGTATCATACGTGACAGGGCTCGCTGTCTGTATGATATGACTGAAGAGGACATTGCTACCGAGCTTGCAGATCAGGCGGTTACAGCGGTTAAACGTTTCACCATTAAAAAGGATGGCATCGTAACCAAAACCAATACTTATCTCCTAACATTTGCCAGATCATCTTTACCACAGTCAATAAAGGCAGGCTATCTTAACATCGGGGTGGATGTGTATGTCCCCAATCCACTCCGGTGCTTTAAATGTCAACAGTTTGGTCATGGGACTTACTCATGCCGTAATCCTGCAGTGTGTTATCGCTGTGGAGATCACCATGACGGCACGGGCTGCGAGAATGATCCCAAGTGTGTCAACTGCAAGGAGACGCATCCTGCTTCTTCTAGGTCATGCCCTATATATCAAAGGGAATCGAAGATAATGAAAATAAAATGTGAACAAAACCTTTGCTATTTTGAAGCCAAAAAACTTTTCACCAGTCAATCTTCAACTCCATCAAACATGACATATTCCACCGTAGTTAAACGTTCCGTAGCAATGTCCTCAGCTGCATGTCAGACTGACTTGACCTGGGTCAAGTCAGACAAACCTGTGTTTTCATCCAACACACCTGCTTCCCTACCTAAAAAACCTACTGCCTCACCCACTATGTCCACGTCTGAGTCTCAGACAGAAATTCAGTCTGAGTCATCACAGATGACTGCTCCGCACTTAGCTACATCACAGCCTGCCACTGATTTAGTGAAACAGAAGAAAGGAAAAAAATTGAATAGGAAAGAAATACCTGTAGTACCTTTACCTTTAGCGGTTCCTTTACAGAACACTTTTGGGCCTCTAGACATGGAGGTGACCCTGTACTCACAGGATAAGCAGAGGGGCTTACCCCCCTCACATTCTCGTGAAAGATCGCCAATTGAGCCACCATGACTCAATTGGCCAATATAATTCAATGGAACTGCAGAGGGCTTAAAAATAACTTCAATGAGATACAATTACTCATACAAGATCATCACCCGTCAGCATTCTGTCTCCAAGAGACATATCTTAAAAATACAGATAATTTTAATCTGAGACAGTATAATGCTTATCATTCTTTTTCTCCTCCGGGGGATCGTGCAACTGGAGGCGCTTCTATTTTGATACATCACAGCGTTATTCATAGCCCTGTCACTCTAAATACGGATCTTCAAACGGTTGCTGTTCGCCTGACTCTGCACGTTGCCCTCACATTGTGCAGCTTATATATCCCTCCCTCTTCTAATATCCGTCAGACAGATCTTCAAAATCTGTACGATCAACTCCCTAAGCCATGTGTTATCATGGGCGATCTTAACGGACACAACCCACTTTGGGGAGGTGTCCATACCAACACTAAAGGTAAAATCCTTGAGGAATTCATTTCCGATAATAATTTATGTATTTTTAATGATGACTCAGCCACTTACTTACATCCAGCTACGGGAACATATTCTTCCCTGGATCTATCACTTGCAGACTCCATCTTGTATAATGAATTCGAATGGATGGTACATGATGATCTATGTGGGAGTGATCACTTCCCTGCCATTCTCAAGACAATCAACCCTGGTGATGATCCACCTTTATCGAGAAGAAACTTCGCCAGGGCTGATTGGTCATTATATGAGACATTATGTGCTGATCACTTAAAACATGATGTTTTTGGGAACAGTGAAGATCCGATACAGTTGTTTTCCGATGTACTCAATGACATTGCTGACCAAACTATACCTAAGTCCTCTGCAGTTCCACATATTCGCAAGCCATGGTTTGATAATGAATGTAAACAGGCCAGAAAGAGCAGGAAGAAAGCGGAAAAATATTTTCGGCGACATCCTACTGTCCATAATTTGAATTAAGTAAAAATTGTAAATGCCAAGGCTCGACGTACATTTAAACAGAATAAGCGTCAGTCTTGGAGGAAATATGTTTCTAAAATAAATTCACGCACACCGATTTCAAAGGTGTGGAACATGATCCAAAGAATTAAGGGCAAAGGTTCCAAATCTACTGTTCACCATCTGAAGGATGGTGACAATATATTAACTGGTAAGTCTGACATTGCCAATAAGCTTGGTGAAACACTCGCCAAACACTCTTCTTCGTCAAATTACGTCCCTGAATTTCAACAATATCAGAAACAACAGGAGAAGAAGAGAATAAATTTTAACTCGGACAATGGCGAAGACTATAATGAATTATTTTCATTACATGAGCTCCACACTGCCCTTGAGCAAGCTCATGACACAGCAACAGGAGCTGATAATATACACTATCAGCTCTTGAAACATTTACCTGATTCATGTTTGGAAACACTTTTAAATATTTTTGATACAATATGGACTTCAGGGAATTTCCCAACTTCGTGGCGTAAAGCCATAGTAGTCCCTATACCAAAGCCTGGCCGGGATCATACTGATCCGTCAAATTACAGGCCAATCTCTTTAACGAGTTGTGTCTGTAAAACCATGGAACGAATAGTAAATAATCGATTAACATGGTATCTTGAAACCAATAATCTCATAACAAATATTCAATGTGGTTTCAGGAAAAATCGTAGTACCATTGATCATTTGGTACGATTAGAATCCTTTATCAAAAATGCTATAGTCAATAAACAACATGCAGTATCGATATTCTTTGATCTCGAGAAAGCGTACGATACCACCTGGAAGCATGGCATTTTAAAGGATTTACATGATTTTGGTTTAAGGGGTCGTTTACCTCTTTTTATATCACAGTTTTTAAAAGACAGGCAATTTCAAGTCCGAGTGGGTTCTACCCTGTCTGACCATTATAATCAGGATCAGGGTGTCCCACAAGGCAGTATTTTGTCTGTAACATTGTTTAGCATTAAGATCAACAGTTTATCCAAGGTTTTAAAGGATTCTATTGATGGATCACTTTTTGTGGATGATTTTAATATTTCTTGTCGTGGTAAGAATATGCATACCATTGAACGACAACTACATTTGTGTTTAAACAAAATAAATAAATGGTGTCTTGAAAACGGCTTTAAATTTTCTAAATCAAAAACTAATTGCATACATTTCTGCCGTAAATATAAACCGCATAAAGACCCGGAACTGTTTTTAAATGGCACTCCCATCAAGGTTGTAAAAGAGGCCAAGTTCTTAGGTCTCATTTTCGACTCCCTTTTAACTTTTCTTCCGCATATCAAATCTCTCAAAACTAAATGCCTGAAGGCACTCGATTTATTGAAAGTCGTGTCTAATTCAAGGTGGGGAGGGGAAGAGCTACGCTCCTACACCTTTACAGATCACTTGTCCGCTCGAAGCTTGATTATGGCTCCATCGTATATGGTGGAGCCTGCAAAAGCAACCTAAAACTACTGGATTCTATCCATCACCAAGGACTAAGACTTTGTCATGGGTCTTTTAGAACCTCTCCCATTGACAATCTTTATGTCGAGGCAGACGAACCTTCTCTTAACCAACGCCGTATAAAATTATCATTGCAATATATTACCAAATTATATTCAAACGAGTCTAATCCTGCATTTCACTGTGTCTTTAATCCTCTTTATGGAGATTTGTATAACAAAAAATCTTCTCTTGTTCCTCCTCTTGGGTTCAGAATTAAGCCATTTATTGCTGCTGCCGGCATTGAGCTGGAAAATATAGCTCCTTCCCGTCTTCTTTCTTCTCCTCCTTGGCAATTGGTTAGGCCACAAGTCGACCTAACACTCACTAAATTTAAAAAATCAGAAACGAATGACTTACAATATAAACAAGAATATAATCAATTAAAAAGTACATGTAATACATATAAATCCTTATTTACAGATGGGTCCAAGGATGGTGGCGCGGTTGCTTGTGCCACTGTCATTGGGTCCAAAACAATCTCTTCCAGATTACCCACTGACAGTTCAATTTTCACAGCTGAAGCAAACGCAATACTAACAGCTCTCAAATATATAAATAGACACCCTAAATATAAACAATACATAATCTTTTCTGACTCTCTGTCTTGCCTTCAGGCGATTAAAAATATTTCTTGTAAACATCCGCTTTTAATAGAAATTATTGAATTATATAATGATCTTGCAACTGGCCAATACGACATCGTCCTCTGTTGGTTACCAAGCCACGTTGGCATTTCTGGGAATATAATGGCCGATTTTGCTGCCAAGGCAGCACTCAACAAATCTGTGACATCACTTCTGATCCCATACTCTGATTATAAAGCCAGCATTAGAACATACATCCGCGATCTGATGCAGAAGAAGTGGGATGCCCAAGTAGGTATCAATAAATTACATGCAATCAAACCAACTATCGGTTACACCTACTTGGGTTGTCAGTCCAGATTTGAAGAGGTCATCATACGACGATGTCGTATTGGCCACACAAGATATACTCATGAGTACCTATTGAAAGGAGAGGATCCTCCGTTTTGTATCCCTTGTGATGAAAGAATCACGGTCAAGCATGTCCTGCTTGACTGTGTTGAATATTCCATCACAAGGGATAAGTATTTTAATGTCAAAACATTGAAGGATCTTTTTTATAATGTTAATTATCATTTAATAGTTGAATTTTTAAAAGAATTAGATTTGTTAACTGATTTGTAAATAGATATATATTTTATTATTGGTAATTTAAATTAGTCACTGAGATTGTTAGTGGCTGTACCCTCAAAGGGGGTTGACGTAGTGTAAAATTATTGTCCTCCTGAGAGGGTATGTAAGTCCCAAAACTTTCAAAGTAAAATATAAATTATCACATTTTAAACGTAGTATTTTTGTTATTTTAACTGTTGGCTAAATTTTCCTACAATCGCCAGCGGCTGAAGGGATGGTGTAAATCCAGCTAGGATCCATGCAGGTAGCAAAAGTAATGTAAGTCCCCATGGCTCCTAGCATGGTGATCTACCTTCAGTTGGTGGCGATCTATAGCCCATTTTTTATATTGTGTTGTCCCCTATAGTTAAAATGTTTTAGATTCAATTACTAGTTTTACATGTATATCTGTGATACTCTAGTTGTTTTACTGTCCTTCGTCGGCAGGTTTTTATAATATCTGTATATATATTCTATTTAAATGTCAAATGTTCTCGTCACGATATGGCTGAAATATTGCCGATGTGACGTTAAATATTAACTCACTCACTCACTCTAATCTTCAAGCAGTTGCAGTGCGACTCACTTTACACGTTGCATTTACATTATGCTCTTTGTATATCTCACCGTCTTCAGTCATTCAGAAGACTGATCTTCAAACTCTGTATGACCAACTCCCTAAACCCTGTATTATTATGGGGGGACTTGAATGGCCACAACCCACTCTGGGGTAGCATAAATACAAACGCTAAAGGTAAACAACTGGAGGAGTTTTGTTCAGACAATGATTTGTGTATTTATAATGATGGTTCCAACACGTATTTACACCCTGGTACAGGAACCTATTCTGCTCTCGACTTATCAATCACGAATTCAGAATTACTAAATGAATTTGAATGGTCAGTCCATGATGACCTAAGTGGGAGTGACCATTTTCCTACTGTACTGAAACCTATAAGCCCATCTGATATTACTCCATATTCGAGATGGAACTTTAAAAAAGCTAACTGGCCTTTGTACCAAGCTCTGTGTTGTAGCAGACTTAAACCCGAACTCTTTATAGAATGTACTGATCCTATAAAAGATTTCTCTGATGAACTAATTAATATTGCTGATGAGTGTTTCCCCAAATCCTCTGCAATTCCACACATACGAAAACCATGGTTCACCAATGAGTGCAAACAGGCTAGGAAGGCACGGAAGAAAGCTGAGAAATATTTCCGTCGCCATCCTATGGTCCATAATTTGAATAAATTTAAAATTTGAAATGCTAAGGCACGGCGTACCTTCAAGCAAAGTAAACGTCAATCCTGGCGAAGTTATGTCTCAAAAATAAATTCACGAACGCCGATATCAAAAGTATGGAATATGATCCAGAAAATAAAAGGTAAGGGTTCTAAATCTAGCATTAAGCATCTGAAAGATGGAGACGAATTATTAACTAGTCAATCTGATATTGCAAATAAACTTGGAGAAACTTTGGCCAAACACTCTTCCTCATCGAATTATTTACCTCAATTCCAAAATTATAAAAAACAACAGGAAAAGAAAACTATTAATTTCATTTCAGATAGGGGGGAAGATTACAATGAACTTTTTTCTATTCATGAGCTTCATACTGCTCTTGATCAAGCTCATGATACGGCTACAGGTGCTGATAACATACATTATCAGCTCCTGAAACACTTACCGGATTCATGCTTAGAAACCCTTTTAACCATTTTTGATGATATTTGGACTTCTGGACAATTTCCTTCTTCATGGCACGATGCTATTATTGTACCCATCCCTAAACCTGGACGTGATCATACTGATCCTTCGAATTATCGACCAATCTCATTAACTAGCTGCGTTTGCAAGACCATGGAGCGCATGATAAATAATCGACTTGTGTAGTACTTGGAAACTAATAACCTTATAACAGACATTCAATGTGGTTTCCGTAAAAACAGAAGTACTATCGATCATTTAGTGCGTTTAGAATCCTTTATTAAAAATGCCATTATTAAAAAACAACATGCAGTGTCGATCTTTTTCGATTTAGAAAAAGCATATGACACCACATGGAAACATGGTATTTTAAGAGATTTACACGATTTTGGATTGAGAGGCCGTTTGCCTCTTTTTATGTCACAGTTTTTAACGGACAGGCAATTTCAAGTTCGCGTGGGTTCTACCCTGTCTGATCATTGCAATCAGGATCAGGGTGTCCCACAAGGCGGTAATTTATCTGTCACACTCTTTAGTATTAAAATAAATAGTCTGTCAACGGTTTTAAGTGATTCAATCGATGGATCTCTTTTCGTGGATGATTTTAATATTTCTTGCCGTGGTAAAAACATGCGAACTATTGAGAGACAATTACAAATTTGTCTCAACAAAATTCATAAATCGTGTCTTGAAAACGGGTTTAAATTTTCGAAATCCAAAACCAACTGTCTACATTTTTTTTGTTATATTCTAATGAATCCAATCCTGCTCACACTTGCGTTTTTAATCCTCTTTATGAGGACTTGTATAATAAAAAACCTTCACTTGTTCCACCTCTTGGGATAAGAATCCAACAATATATTTCTGCTGCTGGCATTGAGTTGGAGAATATATCTCCTTCCTGTCTTCTTTCTTCTCCTCCTTGGCAATTAGTGAGGCAACAAGTTGACCTAACACTGACAAAGTTTAAAAAATCCGAAACTAACGAATTACAGTATAAACAAGAATATAATCAATTAAAGAATAACTATAATACATACAAATCCTTATTTACAGATGGGTCCAAGGATGGTGGCGCAGTGGCATGTGCCACTGTCATTGGATCCAGAACAATATCTTCTAGAATACCAGATAACAGCTCTATATTTACAGCAGAAGCAAACGCCATCTTAACAGCTCTTAAATATATTGAAAGACATCCCAAACATAAACAATATATAATATTTTCTGACTCTCTTTCTTCCCTTCAGGCGATTAAAATCTCTCTTGCAAACATCCACTTTTAATTGAAATAATCGAATTATATAATGATCTTGCTACTGGCCAATGCGACATCGTCTTTTGTTGGTTACCCAGCCACGTTGGCATTTCTGGGAACACAATGGCTGATCTTGCTGCCAAGGCAGCACTCAACAAATCTGTGACACCACTTCTTATTCCATATTCTGATTATAAAGCCAGCATAAGAACATACATCCGCGATCTAATGCAGAAGAAGTGGGACACCCAAGTAGGTATTAATAAATTACATGCAATAAAACCCTACATTGGTTACACCTACTTGGGTTGTCAGTCCAGATTTGAAGAGGTCATTATGCGACGATGTCGCATTGGCCACACAAGATATACTCATGAATATTTACTGAAAGGCGAAGATCCTCCGTTTTGCATCCCTTGTGATGAAAGAATCACGGTCAAGCATGTCCTGCTTGACTGTGTTGAATACTCCATCACAAGGGATAAGTATTTTAATGTCACAACATTGAAGGATCTTTTTTATTATGTTAGTACTCATTTAATTATTGCATTTTTAAAAGAATTAGATTTGTTAAGTGATTTGTAAATAGATAAATATTTTATTATTGGCAATTAAATTAGTAACTGAGATTGTTAGTGGCTGTACCCTCAAAGGGGGTTGACGTAGCGTAAAATTATTGTCCTCCTGAGAGGGTACGTAAGTCCCAAACCATTTCAAGTCAGTTTAAGTGTACCAGGTTATTAATCGTAGTATATTTGTGTTTTTAATGTATGGGTAAATCTCAGCATCAACGCCAATGGCTGAAGGGATGGTGTAAATCCAGCTAGGGTCCATGCAGGTAGCAAAAGTAATGTAAGTCCCCATGGGCCTTAGTATGGTGATCTACGTTCAGTTGTTGGCGCTCTATAGCCCGTATTTTATATTGTATTGTTTTTATTTCATTGGAATATTTTAACTTTGCGCTAGTTTTATATTTATATCTGTGATTCTCTAGTCTTTTTACTGTCCATCGTCGACAGGTTTTAATCTTTAAAATGTTTCTACTTTTCATTGTATGGCTTGTTTTCGTCACGATATGGCTGCAATATTGCCGATGTGACGTTAAATCTTAACTCACTCACTCACTCACTGTTCTCACTCACTCACTCACTCACTCACTGTCTACTCGGGACAAAGGGTATACTTGCATTACCTACGAGCGCCCCTTCATCTGTCTGTGCGATATGGGCGAAATACTGCCGCTGTGACTATAAACTTTAACTCACTCACTCACTCTCCACTTGGGACAAAGGGTATACTTGCATTATCTACGAACGCCCATTCATCTGTCTGTGCTCACTCACTCACTCACTCACTGTCCACTCGGGACAGAGGATATACTTGCATTACCTATGAGCGCCTCTTCATCTGTCTGTGGGATATTGGCGAAATACTGCCGCTGTGACTATAAACTTTAACTCACTCACTCACTCACTGTCCACTCGTGACAAAGGGAATACTTGCATTATCTACGAGCGCCCCTTCATCTGTCTGTGCTTACTCACTCACTCACTCACTCTCCACTCGGGAGAAAGGGTATACTTGCTTTACCTACGAGCGCCTCTTCATCTGTCTGTGAACTGTATCGTTAACATGTACATAAGTCTGAAAACCTGTACACAGACAAAACGGCCACAAGCGCTCTGGAGTCGGAATGCGTGACGCGGTGGGATTGTCCAGAAGATGGGAACTTCGTGTGTTCCATCCAGACCTGCAAGTGTGAAGAAGGGTACACCTTCAATCCAACCAACAACAGCTGTGTAAGAGGTAAGTGCAGGTTTTGTCAGGCTTTGTCCATCTCTCTTGGCTAAGGTCTTACCGCAAATGCATGCAAGATGTTGGCACTGAGTAAATGTACCTGGGAACTTCATTGTAAACAGAAACGTCCGCCTAAGGTACCTGATACCATGCACATACAACACTGTGATATGTTTCTGGTGGTCGAGATGCTCAACAGGCACAGCTTGGATGCCACAATAAATACATACGTAGTACAACCGATAAAACATGTTCTGTCCACTCGGGACAAAAGAGTATACTTCCATTACCTACGAGCGCCCCTTCATCTGTCTGTGCGATATAGGGCGAAATACTGCCGCTGTGACTATAAACTTTAAATCACTTACTCACTCACTCTCCACTCGGGACAAAGGATATACTTGCATTACCTACGAGCGCCCCTTCATCTGTCTGTGCGGTATGGGCGAAATAATGGAGTTGTGACTATAAACTTTAAATCACTTACTCACTCACTCACTCTCCACTCGGGACAAAGGATATACTTTCATTACCTACGAGCGCCCCTTCATCTGTCTGTGCGGTATGGGCGAAATACTGCCGCTGTTACTATAAACTTTAAATCAATTACTCACTCACTCACTGTCCACTCGGGACAAAGGATATACTTGCATTACCTACGAGCGCCCCTTCATCTGTCTGTGCGGTATGGGCGAAATAATGGAGCTGTGACTATAAACTTTAAATCACTTACTCACTCACTCTCCACTCGGGACAAAGGATATACTTGCATTACCTACGAGCGCCCCTTCATCTGTCTGTGAAACTTTAAATCACTTACTCACTCACTCTCCACTCGGGACAAAGGATATACTTGCATTACCTACGAGCGCCCCTTCATCTGTCTGTGCGATATGGGCGAAATAATGCCGCTGTGACTATAAACTTTAAATCAATTACTCACTCACTCACTCTCCACTCGGGACAAAGGATATATGAAGGGCCACCTCCTCTGTGGTGGGTGCTCGTGGTGGGGTCACGCTAAGCGCCCTTCAACCCCCCGTTGTGGACCCGGGGGGATATTAGGTCCACCAACCCGTTTGCCGTTGGTTGCGCCCCTGTGTCGGTGGAGGACGGTAGCCTGGTGGTTGAGGGCACTGGGTCCAGGAACAGTGTCCCTTTGCCCAACACACCACTTCGGCCCTTACTTCACCTAGACGGGTGGTAGAACTGGCCCGGTTCTACCAATCGGCTGGTCACGCCAAGCCCTGTGTATAGACTATATATATATATATGTCATTGCACCAATTTGATTTGGAATTGTTTTAATTTCGGTCTTGGCCTACTTGTTTATCTAAAACGTTTGTAATTTTGAAATGTACTGTTATGAACTTTGCCTAGAGTCTTATGCCCAGAAGGCGGTGGCTCATGGGCCAATCTGGTGGAATTATTAATCTTTTAATTCTTCTGCTGGAGTATATCATCCGGGTATCCTTGGTGCTTCAAGTTGGAAATCCACTTGTTTTTAGCATTGTCCTTGTGATACTCCATGGTGGGTGGGGAGCTCGGATGATGAAATCTTACTAACTAACCATGGCTTACCTAAACCCCCCCAAAAAGACCAAGCGTCAACTTGACACTGATCCTGTTGAAACTGACCTCAGACTGCCCAACTCAATTGATTACTGGCCACGTTTTCTTGTGCTTGAAACTATTGACAAGACACCTTTGAAGTTGAATCCTTTTGCCGTAGCTAAAGATATACAAGGCATAGCTGGTGACGTTAAGAACATGAAACGATTACGTTCCGGTGCTCTGCTGGTTGAGTGTGCTAAGAGGCACCAAGCCACCAACCTTATGAGTATTGATTCTTTTGTCGGCATTCCAGTCACAGTCTCTGCTCACAAAACACTCAACACGAGCAAAGGAATTATCAGGGATCGAGATCGATTGTTTGCAGACATGTCAGAACTCGACATCGTCACCGAGATGAAGGATCAAGGCGTACTCTATGTCAAACGTTTCACGACCAGGAAAAACGATATTGCTATCAAAACAAATACCTACCTGTTTTCATTTTCTACACCAAATGCTCCAAAATCTCTAAAGGCAGGATATTGTAACATCAATGTTGACACGTACATTCCGAACCCTCTTAGGTGCTTCAAATGTCAAAACTTCGGTCATGGTGTAAATACTTGCACATTGTCTGTTGTATGTGCTCACTGTGGTGAGAAGACACATACAACAGAAGATTGTGACAGTACTGTCAAAAAATGTACAAACTGTGCAGGGGATCATTCCTCTTTCTCTAAAAGCTGTCCTGTTTGGAAACGTCAAATGGAGATAAATCAAATCAAATTCACCCAAAACATTAGTTTTGCAGATGCCAAAAAAACTAGTTCAAAGCTCCGAGCATAAAGAGAGCCATGCTTCTATCACCAGAACACCGTCAGAAGCGACAACTAGAATAACAAAATCATCTGCATGCTGTCAGACAAACTTGACCTGGGTTAAATCTGATTCTCCTCTGATATTCTCACCTGCAATATCTACACAAACTGCAGAACCACTTCCTGGTACGCCCCAAATCCAATCAGAACCATCTTATGACCGTGACACTTCTCAGTCAACTCAAAGATCTCAATCAACGCCAAACATTCAACAAATTGTTAAAAACAAAGGCAAACTGAAGCCAGATTCAAAGAAACAAAGTGGCAGAGCCCCCAAGGGGTCAGATGATAAAATCAAGTTATTCAACAAATACGGATCTCTTGAGGACATGGACGTGTCCAAAAACGTCCATTCTAGGGCACATAGCTTGTCGCCCTCGAAAACGGTGCGGGGTAGATCCCCAATTAATCCGCCTAAAAAAATAGGTATATCTACCAATATCGTGCAGTGGAACTGTAGAGGACTCCGGACAAATTTTAATGAAATACAGCTATTAATCCAGGATTTAACACCATCAGCGTTCTGTCTGCAAGAGACGTATCTGATACAGACGGATAATTTTAACTTACGTCAGTTTGAAGCCTATAATTATTTTTCCCCTCCAGGTGATAGAGCCACTGGAGGGTCTACTATCCTTATACGACAGAATGTAATTCACAGCCCTGTTACTCTTAACACTAATCTCCAAGCTGTTGCAGTGCGACTTACTCTGGGTGTAGCATTTACATTGTGCTCTCTGTATATCCCACCTTCATCGACACTTCAGCTGACTGATCTTCAATCACTCTATGACCAACTCCCAAAGCCATGTGTTATCATGGGTGACCTAAACGGTCACAACCCACTCTGGGGCAGTACTACCACTAATACTAAAGGTAAAATAATTGAAGACTTCATTTCCAATAATGACCTGTGCATATTTAATGATGATTCAAGCACCTATCTGCATCCTGCAACTGGCACTTATTCTTCTTTGGATTTATCTCTTGCAGATTCACATCTCCTGAATGAATTTGATTGGTCTGTTCATAATGACCTTTGTGGAAGTGACCACTTCCCAACTATTCTTTCAGAAATAACTCCATCTGATTCTCCTTCGTACACAAGATGGAACTTTTCGAAGGCTAACTGGTCTTCGTTTCAAACTAACTGTAAATCGAAACTGCGACCTGATTGTTTCAGTGATATAACTGATCCCATTCAGACTTTTTCTGATGTTTTAAATGAAATAGCTGATGAGTGTATACCAAAGTCCTCTACGACTCCACATGTACGAAAACCATGGTTTAATACAGATTGTAGACAAGCCAGAAAAGCGAGGAAAAAGGCAGAGCGTTATTTCCGCCATCATCCAACTGTCCATAACTTAAATAAATTTAAAATACTCAATGCAAAGGCGCGTCGTACCTTTAAACAAAACAAACGACAATCTTGGAGAAATTATGTCTCCAAAATTAATTCGCGCACACCAATGTCTAAGGTTTGGAACATGGTTCAGCAAATAAAAGGCAAAGGTTCAAAATCAGCTGTACACCATCTTAAAGATGGTGATAACTTGATAACTGATAAATCTGACATTGCAAATAAAATTGGCGAAACCCTTGCCAAAAATTCATCATCGGCAAATTATGTCCCTGAGTTTCAGAGATATCAGAAACAAAAGGAAAAGACCAAACTTAATTTCGAATCAAATAACGGTGAAGATTATAATGAAGTGTTTTCATTAGATGAGCTACATACTGCTCTTGAGCAAGCTCATGACACTGCAGCGGGTGATGACAATATACATTACCAGCTACTGAAACACTTACCGGAACCATGTCTGATGACACTTTTAGATATATTTGACAAAATATGGACGTCTGGAGAATTTATTCCTTCATGGCGTAATGCCATTGTAGTCCCAATACCAAAACCTTGCAAGGATCATACAGATCCGTCTAATTACAGACCGATCTCTCTAACTAGCTGTGTTTGTAAAACCATGGAACGTATGGTGAATAATAGATTAACTTGGTATCTTGAAACCAATAACCTTATAACCAATATTCAATGTGGTTTCAGGAAAAATCGTAGTACCATTGATCATTTGGTACGCTTGGAATCCTTTGTTAAGAATGCTATAGTAAGTAAACAACATGCTGTATCAATTTTCTTTGATCTTGAGAAAGCTTATGATACGACCTGGAAGCATGGCATTTTGAGGGATTTACATGACTTTGGTTTGCGAGGCCGTTTGCCTCTTTTTATATCACGGTTTTTTGAAAGACAGACAATTTCAAGTCCAAGTGGGTTCAACCTTGTCTGATCATTAAAATCAAGATCAGGGTGTTCCTCAAGGCAGTATTTTGTCCGTCACTTTATTTAGTATCAAGATTAACAGTTTATCCAAGGTTTTAAACGATTCCATTGATGGATCACTTTTTTGTGGATGATTTTAATATTTCTTGTCGTGGTAAAAATATGCATACTATTGAACGGCAATTGCAGTTGTGTTTAAATAAAATAAATAAATGGTGTCTTGAAAACGGTTTTAAATTTTCCAAATCCAAAACTAATTGTCTACACTTTTGTAGAAAATATAAACCGCATAAAGATCCAGAACTATCTTTAAATGGCACTCCCATCAAAGTTGTTAAGGAGGCCAAATTCTTGGGTCTCATTTTCGACTCCCATTTAACTTTTTTGCCACATATTAAATCACTTAAAGCCAAATGCCTGAAGGCACTTGATTTGTTGAAAGTTGTTTCCAACTCAAAGTGGGGAGGGGATCAAGCTACTCTGCTGCACCTATATCGATCATTGGTCCGCTCGAAGCTTGATTACGGCTCCATCGGATATGGTGGAGCCTGCAAAAGCAACTTAAAACTTCTTGATTCTGTCCACCACCAAGGCCTAAGACTTTGTCTTGGGTCCTTTAGAACCTCTCCTATTGATAGTCTATATGTTGAAGCAGATGAGCCTTCTCTTACACAACGTCGGATAAAATTATCCTTACAATACATTACTAAACTATATTCTAGCGAGTCTAACCCTGCATTTAACTGCGTCTTTCATCCCGTCTATGAGGATTTATACAATAAAAAACCTTCTCTTGTTCCGCCTCTTGGGCACAGAATTAAGCCATTCCTGTCCGCTGCCGGCATTGAGCTGGAAAATATAGCTCCTTCCCGTCTTCTTTCTTCTCCTCCTTGGCAACTGGTTAGGCCTGATGTTGACCTAACTCTGACAAAGTTTAAGAAATCTCAAACTAATGAATTACAATATAAACAAGAATATAATCAATTAAAAAATACATATAATACATACAAATCCTTATTTACAGATGGGTCCAAGGATGGTGGCGCGGTGGCATGTGCCACTGTCATTGGATCCAGAACAATCTCCTCTCGTTTACCAGATAACAGCTCTATTTTTACAGCTGAAGCAAACGCCATATTAACAGCCTTAAAATATATTAAAAAACACACTAAATATCAACAATATATCATCTTTTCTGACTCTCTTTCTTGCCTTCAGGCTATTAAAAATATTTCTTGTAAACATCCACTTTTATTAGAAATTATTGAATTATATAATGAGCTTGCTACTGGCCAATGCGACATCGTCTTTTGTTGGTTACCCAGCCACGTTGGCATTTCTGGGAATACAATGGCCGATCTTGCTGCCAAGGCAGCACTCAACAAATCTGTGACACCACTTCTTATTCCTTACTCTGATTACAAAGCGGCTATAAGATCTTATATCCGTGATCTGATGCAAAAGAAGTGGGACACCCAAGTAGGTCTTAATAAATTACATGCAATAAAACCCTACATTGGTTACACCTACTTGGGTTGTCAGTCCAGATTTGAGGAGGTCATTATGCGACGATGTCGCATTGGCCATACCAGATATACTCATGAATATTGATTAAAAGACGAAGATCCTCCGTTTTGTATCTCTTGTGATGAAAGGATCACAGTCAAGCATGTCCTGCTTGACTGCATTGAATATTCCATCACAAGGGATATCTATTTCAAATCCAAAACTCTGAATGATCTTTTTAATAATGTCAGTTCTCATTTAGTTATTGCATTTTAAAAAAAATAGAGATTTGTAAATAGTTAAATATTTTATTGTTGGTAGTTTATATTAGTAACTGAGATTGTTAGTGGCTGTACCCTCAAAGGGGGTTGACGTAGCGTAAAATTATTGTCCTCCTGAGAGGGTACGTAAGTCCCAAAACTTTCAAAGTCAATTTAAGTGTACCAGGTTTTTAATCGTAGAATATGTGTGCTTTTAATTTATGGCTAGATTTCTCTTCTGTCGCCAATGGCTGAAGGGATGGTGTAAATCCAACTAGGGTCCATGCAGGTAGCAAAAGTAATGTAAGTCCCCATGGTTCCTAGTATGGTGATCTACCTTTAGTTGTTGGCGATCTATAGCCCATTTTTACATTGTATTGTCTTCTTCAATTGGAATATTTTAGCTTTGTTCGCTAGTTTTATATTGATATCTGTGATATTCTAGTTGTTTTACTGCCCTTCGTCGGCAGGTTTTTTATAATATACATATATTTCATTCTAATATCGAATGTTCTCGTCACGATATGGCTGAAATATTGCCGATGTGACGTTAAATATTAACTCACTCACTCACTCATCTGTCTGTGCGATATGGGCGAAATAATGGAGCTGTGACTATATACTTTAAATCAATTACTCACTCACTCACTCTCCACTCGGGACAAAGGATATACTTGCATTACCTACGAGCGCCCCTTCATCTGTCTGTGCGATATGGGCGAAATAATGCCGCTGTGACTATAAACTTTAAATCAATTACTCACTCACTCCTCCACTCGGGACAAAGGATATACTTTCATTACCTACGAGCGCCCCTTCATCTGTCTGTGCGATATGGGCGAAATAATGGAGCTGTGACTATAAACTTTAACTCACTCAGTCACTCTTGTCTGTGTTAACTTTCCCAATACGGTTACCTAGATGTACCATTAGCTGAACGGATGAAGTCTGAAACGGGACGGTTCTTTCAGGAAACTGTGAGTAACCCCATGGACATGGACGCAGGACATTGCCTGAGTGTAGGTCACTCCTTCTTTTTCGCCACTACCAACGTTTCTACAACCACCATAATTGGTAGCAGTCCTCCGTCGTTAGGAGGGAGAGCTGCAGTTTGGCTTCATTACATGGTCTCAGGTTTATGAGGAACTGGCTTCTGAAATGTTTAGTCCATGAACTTCTGCAGCTCACATTGAAGCATTGTTTTCCCTACTACTCGGAAAACACACACACACACACACACAGACAGACACACACACAGATATAACACACATACACAAGCACATAAACACGCACGCACGCACGCACACACGGACGCATGGACCCACGCACACATGTTCTCTTGGACAAACGACAATGTGGAACGCTTGAAGGGCTGTCTCCTCCCTAGCAGTTCGTCACTCGTGGTCGACACGTTCCTAGTCTTGTCCATTTTGGTTTACAGTCCGTTTGGCTCGAAAGTGGACCTGCGAATTGCAATCTAATTCGGAAACTAATAACATAAATTCAGGCCAACTCTGCGAGTTTTTAGCTGAATTTATGTCCTAAAATTCATCTGTATGTTTATTTCAAGTTTAGGATGAAGGGTGTAAGGTTTTGTAGATCGTTATTTTATGAAACATATCTCAACTCCCTCAAGCGCACCTCATTTGTAATGGTTTGCAGTAGTCAGTGTATGTAACGTGTGTAATGTGAGACTAATATCTATCTATCTGTTTGTCCGCACAGATAGCACTGTCAGTAAAGCCCTCGAGCTGGCCTGCAGAAGTAACTCCGATTGCCAAACAGCTGAGAAATTCGTGTGCTTCAACCAGCTTTGCAGGTGCGACCCAGGATACCACTTCAACCCTTCCAACAACAGCTGTGTGAGACGTAAGTCGTTTTTGTAATGACGGGGTTTGTCCAGCTCCCTTGACTAAGGACCGCCTCCGTGGTGTAGTGGTTAGAGCGTCCGCCCGGAGAGCGTCGCGGGTTCGCGGGTTCGATCCCCGACCGCGTCATACCAAAAGACTTTAAAATATGGAACTTGTTGGTCCCTGTCTGGCGCTCGGCATTAATGGGTACATCAAGGACTGGTCGGCTCGGAGTCAGTATAATGTGTCTGAGTGGGGTATTCATGCTTCACTGAGGCATGGTATCTCAGTGGGCTAGCACTATAAAAAACCAGCTTCAGTCTGGGCTAGTACAAGCAGCCGCACATACACATACACACGCATGCACGTAGTCATATGAGCGAAATATTCGCAAGCACGACGTTAAACCCAAATTCCCCTCACCTCCTTCACTTCTAAGCAGACATGGCCTAACGATTATGTTTTTGACAAAACAAGTCTTACATTAATATACTTCATCTCTGGAGTAGTATGACTGCAAATATATTTGGTAAAAGGTAACGAATACATATATTTTCCAGAAGTATGTATGAAGTTACACAAATTCAAAAAAATCACTTTTAGGTAGACGAATTATCCTACTCACTTCTCCTATTTAAATCTTCAACACTGATAATATCTGTCTCAGGTTGCAACGCATATGGTCATGGATTTACGATCTACCATGGTCTTGGTATCACAGGACACAACAATAAAGAGATATATTCTCTTATGGAGTTTGATTGTCATGAATCGTGCACTGAAGAAAGCTCATACAATTGTATTACATGTGAGTTCAACTTGTTTAGCAGTCAGTGTCTACTTTCGCAATATGGTTACCTAGATGTACCAGCATCCGACAGAGAGGATACTGGTTGGACGTGGGATTTTTCAGTAAGACAGTGTGCATAAACTCCTGGACGTGGACACAAGAACTTGCCTCAACGGTGGTCACTTTCTTCCTTCCACTACCAACGAGGCTAAACAGCGTCATACATTTGGCTGATGTGTGGACAGGACAATGTGCTAGCACCAGAACACGTGCAAAATAGTACATGTGATATTTATTATAAATCAAAATATGTGCACAATACCAGTGTCCCGAATTAAAGGATCTGTTTGAAAGTATCACAAAATTCCATTGTCAACGTTGGTCATGAAGTGACGTTTGCCCTGACTCCCCTTTCGCCGGGATAGGAGAAATGTATTATTTCATGACATTGTCCATTTTCAACGTTTTATTACAAGGCATTGTGATTTCCATATTGTATGGTGGCTGATTAGGGCCATCGCTACCTGCCTAAAAACTCGGAGGCGAGAAAGCGATAACACAAGATGAGAAAGCGACAACAACACGAGACAAGAAAGCGATAGGACGAGATGAGAAAGTGATAACGCGAGACGAGAAAGCGAGAGCACGATACGAGAAAGCGATAGCACGAGATGAGAAAGTGATAGCATGAGACGAGAAAGCGATATCATTGCGAGAGAAAGCGATAGAGCGAGAAAGTGATATAACAAGGCGAGAAAGCGATAGAGCGAGAGAGCGAGAGAGCGATAAAGCGATAAAGCGAAAGAAATATTTCACATAATTCTGCCCTGTCTGCACATGACGTCTTGCCTGCGTATGATTTAATCCAACAGGAGGCTTTATTGTCATTTGGTATAGTCGTATAGAGACAAAATGAACATGCTTTCAAATTCTGTGGCATTTGTATAATTAATCCTTTAACTTGTCCAAGCAATAAGTCCAGAAACCAAGTGTGTTTTCGTTGAAATAAATGAGTGCTCTTAAAAAGTCTGTGAAAAGGATAATAATAATTTAATTTATTGTTACATGACTTAGTAGACCTGGCTTACATTTCTTTATTGTCATTTCCTTTGTTAAATGCCACCATTGTTATCACATTATTCATGCCGGGATTAACAATCCCTGGATTCCATTTGTCCATCTTCCCTACCAATTTAGCGTTAATTAAGTACTGGCTTCCCTTGTTATCTTATCACTGTTCTTACCATTGTTTTTTTATCACTGTACGTCTTTAGCTTTCTGTTTCCTAGTTTCTAGTCTCTTCATTCACTCGATGAAGGATAAGAATATACTCCGTAACATCGTGTTCCACAAATACAGAAGTTGACGTCAATAAATTCTCTTAAATACCTTTAGGTATTTTATCAGACCTGTTTTATGAGCCCTGTTTTTCACTGGGCTAAGCTACACATTTGCCTACTCCCCATGTTACCCGTGAAGATCCGGGTTAGATTGGTCTTCAGCAACACATGCTTGTCGCAAAAGGTGGCTAACGGGATCGGGTGGTCAGGCTCGCTGACTTGGTTGACAATGTCATCGTAACCCAACTGCGTAGATTTTTTTGCTCATGATGTTGATCACTGTATTGTCTGGTCCAGACTCGATAATTTACAGACCGCCGCCATATAGCTGTAATATTGCCTAGTGCGGTGTTAAACAACAGACCAACCAAACCAACTCCCCGTCGGGCTTTATTGTATAAGTGATGGAATTTTATACACCCTGTGCCTTTCATCTGGTCTTTTTATGTGTGCATATTTCACACATATATATTTCTACTATTATGTGAAAAAGGTATTGTTCTAAATGTGTGTGCCATAGTCTCCCATACTTCTACAAGAATGGCTTGTGTACATACGTATATGTCTGTCTGTCCCCATATCCCAACTATCGACTTGAGACAGTGACACAATTCATCGACCGACGTGGTAGGTGTGTTTAGCAAAAACGTAATAAAATTATTACTTGGGGAATAAAGCACTATATCATAAAACACCTGTATATTGAAAATAATTTAGTTTAGATTGGGAGCTGAGTAGTTGGACGTAAGAGGGTTGGGAAGTTGATTGCGTATAAGTTCAACTAAGTAAGTGGTGTAAAGTATGTTGTGATTATTGTGCAGAACAGTTAAACTGTTGCTGATAAGCTGATAAGGAGTCTACTAAATAGATGAAAAGGGGTTAAATGTTAAAAAGTAGGGCTGGGGAGGCAGGGTACGGTGTTTATGTTTTGGTTGTGAAACGTGCGGTATGTGGCCTTGACATTGTGAGTTAGTCTGGATAATCGAGTTTACACTGTAATGTGTGGCTGGATAGGGATACTTTAAAGGGTTTATTCTGAATTTAAGGGATAAAAGTTGTTTAACAAATGATCATAGTTTCAAATCGCTATTATTGGTTTGTATTACAAGGGGGGAAACACTTTAAATGAAACATCGAGAACAAGTAGGGTTGGTGTAAGTTAACGCTCATCACGTACCGCACGTGCATTTGTTTCACTGTTCCATCTACTGCGTTCACCCCTCTATGTTTGGGTAGGAGCGATTTAGGTTCATGTAGGTGAAGATCTTCAGTTAATAATCTTCATCGTCTTTATTAATTAAAAAAACCACAGCTGTATTTTGATCACCCTGAAATACAATAAAGTGACATAAACATAAATGGTTAAGTTCCCATACCTCATTTCTGATTAAGTCACCTATAACCAAACAGTGAGAACTGATAATTATTATAGAATTGTCTACATACGGCTCATTTATAGTGTCACATACTTCAAAACTCTGAATGTGATGTATATGTAATAAACTGAGCTGCAAAAGAAACGCAAGTTCCAATTTGTTTGAAATGTAAGTGTAACTCACAATTCCATTAAGTAGGAATTGAACTGATGGCGTACAATATGGCGTCACAAAACCATCAACAATGAACCTAAAACATGAATAGTGCTCTTAGGCCAAATATATTGCAAATAACACACTCACTCAGTGATTTTATTTTAGGATGATGGTTTGGATGTGGTTGATTGTCTTAGTGCTGGACACTCATGGTGGAAATCACCATGAAAATATACTCGTCACAGTGCCTTATTTGTCATAGGTCCCTCCCTTTCATCTGGCACTTCCGACACATTTGTCACACAATATCATAATTCAAAGAAAACCATACACAAGAACCAGTCAGACTACAAAATTCGTAAACTTTTGGAAGCAGTACACATCAAGAAGATAGGATCTGCCCTCAACAGAGATGAAGGATAGTACATTCCCAATGCCTACCATCACTTGATAAAGTAATCAATAATATTTCTTGTGTACATTATCTGTTTCAATTCAACTATGTACATCAACCCCATTCATTGTATATACATCCACCTGGCTTCCTTTCAGTTGTATAAGTTCTAATTCAGTCCTGGTATATCACCCTTCTGGCTTCCAATCAACTTATCAATCTCTTATACAAGCGTTGTACATCAACCTCATTAATTGTATAAACAACTCATTCCCTATCTTCTGTAATAACAACTCATGTATATATTCTCTCAATTTGTTACTCATGTATCACTTGCTTGACAACGACATTAGAACCTATGTCGAAACGTCGCCTCCACAGAAATAAAGAAGTTGTATATCCATAATAATTGTCATTATTCTTCATCAACCCAACTTCTAAAATGCCCATCAAAGAAATAATTCAATTTGTTGGTGTGATTAAGTTGGTTAAGACAATTCGAATCCAGTCATGTCATGAAATATGTAATTCCCTTAGTCACATCACAAAATGAACGTTTCCGTTATTTCACGATATGACTATTACATACGTGCAAATTGCATGCCAAAGGAAAGTCTACAAGTGTATTAAATATTCTCTAAACGTCAAGTCATACAACGCCATTCATGGGCAAGAACATTACTGAAAACCATTTAATACTAGCCAGAAATTACGAATGGCGACTGAGCTCCCGTTTGTAGTCGATCATGTGCAGACAGGACTGAATTGTGGGTGATATCGCTTTCTCGCTTACTCGCTCTATCGCTTTCTCGCGCTTTAATATCGCTTTCTCATCTCGTGCTATCTCTTTCTCATCTCGTGCTATCGCTTTCTCGTCTCGCGTTATCGCTTCCTCGTCTCGTGTTATCGCTTTCTCGTCTCGTGCTATCGCTTTCTCGTCTGGTGTTATCGCTTTCTCGTCTGGTGTTATCGCTTTCTCGTCTCGTGATATCGCTTTCTCGCCTCCGAATTTCAAGGCGAGGAAGCGATGCCCCTAATCAGCCACCATAATATAGACGTGTATTAATAATCAATACAACCACTCCTATTACTTTGTACCCTTTTAAAAAATAAACGAAAAGGTATAAATTTCGAAACATTCCAGTGTGTTCAAATAAATGTTCATACTTCAGTTAGACCGACAGACAGAGACGTTTATTTATTATCTTTGAGGCCACAGACCCATGATACACACAATGTAGCTGTTGTCAAAAAGGGTCTGCATGTCTTGTACAGAAACGACCTTCGCAAGAAGGCTCACTTTTTATAGTAGCCATTCTCTCCACAACCAACGTTACTAAACAGTGCTCTACATTTGTCTGGCAAATAACAATATGTTAGCACAGGAACGAGATTAATAATATGCTGGGTTTTTCCTTTTGTGGCTGTATATGGGCCTATTCCAAATAAGGTTTTATTTAAAAGCATTATTTTCCATGGTTCCCTGGACATTTTATGGTCGTACAATGGATGCCACAGGCATGGCGGAAACGGAAGTAAAGCAACGAGCCATGCCATCATATCGTATAGGATATGCTGTTTGTGTCAAAGAAGGCCATCAACACTTGTTCAAAGCAGAGGGCAGTGCTAATGCAGGGGTCAGTGGTCAAATCTGAAATGCAGTTAGACAAATTCAATAGGGTGAGCAGAAAGGTAAAAGAACGACATACAGTTTAACATTTTTTGTGTGAAAAACGTATGGTTTGATTGAACCACAAGTTATATGCCTGGTTTTTTATCCGTTTTTAGCATCGGAAGTGTCACCCCTTGTATATTCTATATAATAGTGTAGCAGTAGAATTTTCTAAAATCTTTATTTCGCCACCGATTTCGTGCAAATTCAAAATATATGTTAATCATTACATATAACAACAATATATGATTGAAAAAGTCTAGGTTTTTAGTTTTAAAAAATATTATCCACACAGTGACTCGAACCCTTGTGGTTATACATAGCCCTGTCTCTCTTAAAATGAAAAATACAACTTTATGGACTACAACTTCTTATTTGGCACCCTTGAAGAGTAACCTCCTCGTGATTGGTGCTGGGTAACGCTAAGAGCCCTCTCGCGTGTGGACCCGGGGCAAAATGTGTCCAC
Organism: Haliotis rubra; assembly: GCF_003918875.1. Taxonomy (NCBI): domain Eukaryota; kingdom Metazoa; phylum Mollusca; class Gastropoda; order Lepetellida; family Haliotidae; genus Haliotis; species Haliotis rubra. Next base: position 214,420 of record NW_025765162.1, on the reverse strand, counting down.
AGCACCCCATTGCTGCACCTGTTTATCGCGTGCTTGTTTTGTTGTCTCCAACCCTCAAGAGGCGACCAAATTGGGCAACCTGTTTGCCGTGGGTTGCGCCCCTGTGTCGATGGAGATTCTGGTGGTTGAGGGCACTAGGAGCCTGGAACCGTGTTCTTGTTGCCCCCAACACACCACTTCGGCCCTAACTTCACCTAGACGGGTGGTAGAATTGGTCCGATGAGCTTGTGTGTGGACGTGTCAATCACGAGCTCTAAAAAATGGGCATTTCTTTAGCCCAATACAGAGTCAAAATAGGCACCTTTTGTCAACCAAACAAAACAAAATGTCAGTGTTTACATGGACTAAAACTTGAGAGGCATTATCTTTCGCTAGGAGTGCGTTGGATGTGCCTGATGAGTGTCCTACTTATCACATGTGGCGATGTCGAGTCGAACCTGGGACCCACCACACGACAACAAACACTGGCTGTGGACGAATTGGGTGTACTGGGCAACAAGCCCCCACTGCGGGTCAGAAAATCGATAAACTAGGCACCGGTTTAGTATCAACACCCCCTACTATATAATATATAAAGGTTCATCACCGAAATACGGTGACATGATCGAAAACCGGACAATTACGCACATGTCAATGAATATATCGTATTTTAAAGGTCTCACAAGTATCAAAAGTTTTGTCCATATCTCCAATGTATGTAGGAGGCATATACATGCGCTTTCCGTGGGGATGCATTTGATGGGTTTTATTAAATCGCCAAAGACCGAGTTGCTGTGCCGGAAGTGTACAAAACCAGGTCGTCAGCACAATCAAAAAGGTTAATAAAATGACAACAAATGCACGTGCGAAAATGAGAGGGAAACTCAAACGTCTATCATCCAAGATGTCACTATCTGATGTTTTATCTTGGTAAGAATAATTTTAAAAACGAGTACAGCTTTTGATACTTGTGAGACCTTTAAAATACGATATATTCATTGACATGTGCGTAATTGTCCGGTTTCCGGTATTTCTGTGATGAACCTTTATATATTATATAGTAGGGGGTGTTGATACTAAACCGGGGCTTAGTTTATGGTGTGAGACGTGTGGGAGCAATCGGAGAGTAAGGTGCGCGAGTTTCTGTCTCAAAACTTGCATATGGACAACGCCAATGAGATAGTGATAATACGAGCACATCGGTTAAATCCACATAAGCCAGGTTCTCCAATCATCGCTAACTTTTGACGTCTAAAGATAAGAGCGACATCTTCAAGGAGCACGCACCGACAGGACGGAGGGATCACAACATAAGCGTGTGACAGAGGATTTCCCCCAGAAAATACGAGAGGACAGGCGAGCACTCTCACCTTGGTTTGTGAACGCAAGGAACGCAGGAAACAACCCGAAAATGAGACAAAATAAGCTGATTGTAAATGGTCAAGTGTTTCTGTACGATAGGGAATCTCAAAACATTGTAAAAGAGAAAGGATCGCGCAAAGAACTACCCCACACAAACAATAACATAACCACGTGGGCCGGTTTGTTTGGACCCGGAAATGAAATTGACAAGCAAGGTGAAGGACGGAGCCAGTTGGGAAGTAAACAAACCGACGAATAATACGATGGTCATGGCCCTACTTTCAACATTTTGACGTGGAATACCAGTGGTCTACATAAACATGATAATGAATTTTCTCAGGTGAAACCTTTGTCTCATAATTTCGATGTTGTATGTTTCTGCGAATCATTTGTGAAAGCTCAAAACGAATTTTCGGCATTCTTGTCCGGTTTTCGAGCAGTCAACGCTGTGAGAGATATAGGAGTCCACAGTGACGTCAGTGTTTTGTTCATGTGACGCGCCCGAGTACTTCCGGTAGGCAGAAGGTAAACATAAACACGAGAGAACCACACAAGCTGCACTCATTTGATCGTCGACTTTACATACGTAACAACTCTTCCCGGTCTGTTTTTTTGGCTTGACACTCAGTGTCCTGATAAGATGGTCATTTCTTGTCTGGTAGTGGGCTGCGCGAATCGTTTCAAGAAAGGTTCAGGCGTGAAATTTCATCGCATACCGACTGAAACTTGCAGACGACAGAAGTGGCTACAGGCAATCAATCGGAAAGGCTGGACCCCGGAGCACAATGGAGATCGCGTATGCGGGGATCACTTCATTTCAGGTATGAGATTGATTAATACTATAACTATGTCTACACTTTTAAGAAGTTCAACGGTGGTTACCTGAACAAATAAATATATGACTTATAATTGTCCTGTTTTCGATCACCAAAACTGTCACAAGCTCCACATGTTTGTAATTACGGTCCTGCGTTAAACTGTTTACCAAATAAATTGCAGTATTAATATGATAAATATGTAGAAATGAAGAAATTTATTCACTTTAATTTGGCGCAAAATAACTATGTTATAAAATGCCTCAAATTCCATAGATAACTGAGCAATTCAAAATACCATAACTCTTTTAAATATCAGATCATTATTTATTAAAGTATGTATCATATTTTGCATTGTTTATTGTACATAGGATCTTCAAGCTCTGACAAGAACGATCCTGACTTTGTCCCACATCTGAATATAGGATATTAGTCCACATCACTGGCCACCCCTGAAGCAAAAAAGCAAAGATTTCTAAGGGCTCAAAGGCGGGTTGATGAAAAGGGGAGAAAGGAAATGGACCTTCGCGAAAAAAAGATGTTGTTTCTATTCTCATGGAAATGTCACTTAACAGCAGCGCCCCAGTAGAGGAGGAAAAAGAAAATGAACTCTCACCAAACAAAGGTATTCCAGGAAAAAGACAATATAATTATAATAGCTAGTATGTATGCTATAACTAAGCATTCTGAATTATGTAAGTGAGTATTTTGGGTTGTATAAAGAGACAAGAACACAACCTTTAATTTGTTAAATCATTTGTGGAAAGTACCATATTCACAATCCAGACTTCATACCTCACTTTAACCCGATACTGTAAGTCGTAAGTTTTTCAAGCAGGGAAGTAATGCAAAAACTCAAGTCTTTATGCAAACCAACAACAAACACAAAATATGACTTGTAAGGAGGCATGTTTGTTTTATTCACTTCCACACATTTTCAAACAATACAAGGCAGATAAATAATCCCTCACATCCTGTTTGCTTAGTTACATATTGTCACTCAGTCCATGCCATAATCAGGAAAGATCACTAGTCTGCCTCACCTGCCAGTCATGAATGTTAAATAAACACTACTCCAAACCTTCCTTGTCAACTACAACAACACATGCCTCTACAGTTAAAAGAATCTCTAAATGGCATTGAATTTCCATTCATTACAACTACATTTGTATTCCTTCTTATAAAAACACATACAAAAGTAGCTTTGATCTATGCTACAGGGTGGTTACAAAACTTTCCAGATACAGTTATGGTAGACACCTGCAAAATATTATTTGAGCCTAACACGTCCAATTACCGGTATGTTACTTCAACAGGATATTTACACAAATAATTTTCTCTCAGCAGATATCCATGACCTGTGTCTTCAGAAGATCCTGAGACTACAAACGGAGAACAAACAGCTGCTTCAAGAAGTGGGAACTTTACAAGAGGAGTTGAGAGACACACGACAAAAACTTGAAAAGAATAAGTTTGGCGATTCATTTCTTGCAGGTGACAAGAGGGATGCAAGAACTGTTTTTTACATTGGCGTAAAAAACATGCAATGTTTCTGTGGCTGGTTCAGTTCTGTGCTTCTGTGCTACCCACATCAATGCAGCTCAGTCCTGCCAGTGTCATGATGCTTGTGTTGATGAAGCTACGACTTGGATTAGTCAATGAGGACCTGGCCTACAGATTTGGAGTTTCCAAACAACATGTGAGCCATCTCATGAACAGTGCCCTGCCTCCCCTAGCAAAGAAGTTGTCCTTCTTAGTTAACTGGCCAGAGAAAGAAGAAATTGTTAAGTTTATGCCCAAGGTAATTAAAGACAGTTATAAAAAATGTAGGGTTATCATTGACTGTTTTGAAATTTTTGTGGAGAGACCCGGTCATTTTACAGCCCGGGCAATGACCTGGTCAAACTACAAGAGCCACAACACTGTCAAGGTTCTTGTAGGCATATGTCCAAATGGAACAATTACTTTTGTGTCAAGGGCATTTGGTGGCAGGGTATCCGACAAGGTGATAACACAGCGATCTGGATTTTTGCAGCCATTGGAGCATGGTGATTTGGTTTTAGCGGACCGTGGACTTTTTATTTCGGATGAACTATCTGCATGTTGAGCACAGATTGCTATTCCAGCATTTACAAAGGGGAAATCACAACTTAGCCCGAAAGAGATTGAAACTGGACGGAGACTATCAAGAGTGAGAATACATGTTGAGAGGGCCATTGAAAGACTGAAAAACTTTAAAATTATAAGTACCACAATGAACATCAACACTGTTCCCCACACTGATAGCATAGTCTCAATCACCAATCTACTTCCAAAACTTGTGGAATGAGAAGAATGCCAGACTGACTGATTGACTGAGTTCGGTTTTACGCCGCTTTTAGCAATATTCCAGCAACATCACGGCGGGGGACACCAGAAATGGGCTTCACACATTGTACCCATGTGGGGATTCGAACCCAGGTCTTCGGCGTGACGAGCCAACACTTTAACCCATTAGGCTACCCCACCTCTCCAAGAATGCCAGACAAGGATATGTGTTCAAATATATGTCCAAATATTCTCATACTGTGATATTGTCATTTGCGAAACATGACACTTAATAATTGAAATATAATGGATTTCACAAACATTCTGGATAAAGTGACATATGCATTGAGTTACAGCTGTATGATATTAAGAGGACATGAGCTGTACAAATGATTTCATGGACGCATTAAAGTAGTACACATGTATTTTTGTAGGTTGACTACATTTTGTAAATGAAACACATTGTGTATTCGATATACAATTTGAGTTTATATTTCAACCCATAACACAGCTTGGGCAAAACCAGGATCCTTTTGGTTTTCGACGGATGCTCACACGAGGATAGTGGAACCATGTGTACGAACAGTTAACACCCTCACACATGATCATTAGTCCATACTCTTCTTACTGACACAAACACCAAACATTGTGGTCAGCTTCCTCTGTATTAGTGTCACAATCCATATTTGGCCTGGAATTCTCAATTCTGCGAGAAACGAGTTCGGGAAGAACATGTTTAAAAAAGAATTTTCCACATTTGGAAACTAGCTTGGCACAAAAATCAATGTCCCGAGGTATTCGTGCAATCACCATGTCTATATTGGTATAAACCACAAAATCACAGTAACTTACATCATGCACATACATTTGCAATTGAACCTGAGTGTAATATTTATGTCCTTTCTTCAACATGAAGTTATCATCCAAACAGAAGCCTTGATCCTTAGTTGCAGTGGTGATATCCGAGTCTCTGTGCTTGTATGGACATTTGACTTCAAGACAGCCTTTCCCACAACAATCACATGTAACAATTCCATCACTGGAAGCGCCAATATATGGCTTAGTGGAACTGATCAATATTCCAGCAGACCTACATTTAAAGTCTCTATGGTGTCCAGACTGATGCTTTGAGTAACATTTGCGAGCCTTGTCTTCATTGTCTATGCCCCATGCAACTGCATTAATTTTAGTAAGGTCTTTGGTGTTATATCCCATAATACTGTTGACCGTGTTGGTGGGATCCTTGGTGTCTTTCATAACCAGGACGGCATGAGCTTTAGTCCCAGTGATACCGCCTTTCCTGTGTTCATACCACAACGGACTAATTGATTGGTTTCTAGTAACTTCTTCCAGATTTTGTATTTGGGCAGGCTCAAAGTGATACTGATTCCATTTTTTTTTACAAAGAGAAACCAATTTGTCTTCATTTTTCAAGTCATCAGGATTACATTTTAGACTTGTAAGTGGAGGTGGGAATGACTGCATATCCTCATCTTCATCCGCACTGTCTGTTTCTTCTTCATCCAGTGGGGGTATGGTCTTGAAAAACACGGTTATAGGGCAGACAGCTTTCAGTGACCGTAGGGTTTCTATATCAGGAAGTGGTGCTCGACCATTAGCTGACACAGTCTCAACTGTTTTTTTCCGTCCAAAAAGAGACTGTACCTCACATATCGGGACTGTATGAAGCTGCAAAAACAATATATATATATGTGTGTATATTACAGTGAATTCGAGAACAGACACCAGACATATTTACAAGTTATACAGGGAACATCATATAAACATAGCAAATATCATAGTAATCTTAAATAAACATCTACATATCCAGGTAATCTGAACATACGATACAGGTTAATATGGATAAAGAAGATAAAGATATGATATGATAATGCAAAAGTATTGTATGGTATTTAATATTATCCTTCTTGTAATATTTCATAAGAATGCATACTGCTTCAATTTGTACACTCCTCTTTTCTATGAGCAGAATTCCACTTGCAGGCATCACTTGTGCATGCCTTTGATGTAAGTCCAGCTCGCACTGCCATATCCACCTTAAACAGCAGTGCTGCTATGTGACTGCAAACCTCCCCTAGTCTGAAAAATTATAATGATGTATAGCAATGTGACAAATAGCTTTTTTACATATTTGCTTTAAAAATCATAATTTGGGTATTATGACAAATAGATAGTTAACAGGTTTTAAAATACAGTTAAAATTAAACTACAAAATAAACTCAGATGATTTATTATTTCGTAACAGATATAATTACATACCCTGCCATACATGTGCAATGTGCACAGTACACTGTTCCATGTGCCTTGTCGATGCAGACCCATGGCTGGTGTGGTTTCTCACGTAGGCGCTGAGAAGGAATAACCTTTGTTCTCATCAAGCACAGAGGTAACTTATCATCGACTTTGTGGTACTGTATGGGATAAACGTGTCCACTTTCCACATATTCATATGCTTTCAGTGACTTGAAGGCCCTCATAGATTCGTGGGTGAACTGACCTGGTGTGTCTATCAGATAGAAATATATGTCCGTGAAAGTTATGCCTGGCCATGTTGTCGGATCATCCACCCAGCCGTTTCGCAAACAATACGGGTCAGGCAAAGAGCAAGTGCCCTGCCGATACTTCAGCTTTGTCGCGTATCGTTCGCGCGCCTCAACGGGCATGTTAAGAACATAATCCGACCATTGTTTGCTTTTTACGCAACACCGGTTCGCATTGTTATCGTCAGCCATTGTTGCTTTCTGCCTTCCGGAACACGAGTGAGCGTGGTTCGTGACGTCACTTCCGTAAACATATGGACTGCCGTCACCTTGGCGGTGTCAACCGTCTTAATAAAGGAGAAATGGCTACATGATAATCTAATTACAAGGCTTTATGATCACTTCCAGAATACTGTTGTTCTACTTTTTTCAACTAAATGTTTGCATTGGGAAAAAGACACTCTATTGATGTTTACTTATATTTCACCAGAGGGCTCTCCAGTGTATGACAATAGTGACAATGATGGAATTGACACCCTTGAACATCACATAAACACTATAGCTGCTGATCACCCCGACAAACAATTATTTCTAGCTGGTGACCTAAATACTTTTTGGACTTCATTCCTAATGATAACATTGATTTTATTGTGAGAGATGTTGATGATTATCCTTCAGATGATTTTGAAATGCCAAGGACAACTAAAGATAACTTATATCATAATAACTTTGGCAAAAAACTGATGGAATTGTGCTGTACATTTGGAATCCATATCATGAATGGTAGACTATTTGAGGATAAACAAGGGCAGTTTACTTGTGTTACACATAACGGTGCTAGTCTAGTAGACTACATGATTGGATCGACATCAGTGTTTCCTAGAATTGTTGATTTGGTGTTGGTACTTGTGATGTGTCTGATCATTTCCCCATTTACTGCTCTCTGAACATTCAGCTACCCAACTTGATTGGTGCACTTCAGCCAACTGTACTATCAAATTCTCGAACTAGTAATTCTGCAGAGAGTAATTCAACATCAATATGGACTAAATATGTGTGGAAAGTTCTGTGATCTATTTATCTCTAAGTTCCAAGAATTGTTTGAAAATCTATGTAGTAAATTATATCACTGTATAGACACAAATATTGAAGATTCATTAAATGTTTTCACTGAACTGTATCAGCGAGCTGCAGACCACAATAAGAAGATATTTTCAGGTTACCATGATATTAATTCCAAACCTCAACCCCCATGGTGGGACCAAGAACTTGAACAATTAAAACATATGAAATATAAAGCATTAAGAGATCATAGAGACACTAACTTGGATATTGTGATTTATAAAACCCTACGTAAATCTTCCAAGAAGACTTTCAACAGCAAACGAAGAGCATATTTCGATGTACAAAAAGAGAAACTTATTCAAGCAAGAGACAACCCAAAGGAATTCCTGGAAAACATTAAAGCAATCAGGTTCAACTTCAGCATGTGACACTACGTACGATATAAGCTGTGAAGACTGGTTCAATCACTTCTCAGGGCTTCTAACTGAGAATTCTGGTAATGAGTATGACAGTGATATCAATTCAGAGTCCATCAAGGATGAAGAGCTAAAAACATTAAATTGTGACATTACTGAAAACGAAGTCTTACTTCACATTGATAAACTGGCAAAAAAAGTCTCCTGGACCAGATGGTATTGCAATTGACTTTATTAAAGCTTCTAAGACTTTTATCAGCAATTATTTTACAGTGTATTTTAACAAGATTTTCCAAGACAGCATTTTCCGGTGCTTTGGGGTGAAAGCATTATCTGTCCTTTTTACAAATCTGGTGTAAAAAGTAACCCCAATAATTATAGAGGTATCTCTAATTGTTTCTGTGTGTAAAATATTCACTTCCATTCTCAACAGTAGGTTACAGGTTTGGTGTGAGGGGAAGAATATTATTCATGAAGCTCAGGTAGGATTCAGGAGTAATTATTCTGCTACTGACCACATTTTCTCACTTCAAGCTATGGTACAGAAATATTCATGTAAGAAGAAAGGAAGGTTCTGTTGTCTGTTTATAGATTTCACAAAGGCCCTTGATACAGTTAATCATAAAATTCTTCTGTCAAATCTAAAAAAAGTTGGTGTTGGTGGTAAATTCTATAACATCCTTGTATCAATATATGGTAGGTTGTCAGCTTGTGTCAGAACATCTCAAGGTCTTTCAAGTTATTTTGATTGTAGTATAGGTACTAGGCAGGGTTGCATCCTCAGTCCCCAATCGTTTATTATCTTTATTAATCAGCTTATGGAAAGTATCGAGCAATTTGGTGGCGGTGGTATATTTATTACACCTGATGTTAATAATCTATATGCTCTAATGTTTGCGGATGATATTTCCTCAGTCTCGGATACTGCTTTCCAGCTCCAGAAGAAGATTCATGGTGTTGGAAATTTTTGTCAACTCACCGGTATGAAGGTCAATGTTAATAAGACTGAAGTTATTGTTTTCAGGAATAGCGGGCCCCTTAGACAGTATGAAAAGTGGTTTCTTAATGGGCATAGTCTGGAAGTTGTCTCATACTACAGGTACTTGGGTATTGTGTTCACTCCTAGGCTAGTTTGGACTAAAGCTCACACTACTCTTGCGTCTCAAGCCAATACAGCCCTTATGGCTATCTTTAGATATAAAAAAAGAGTAGGTTATCTGTCATGTGCGGATTTTTTAAAAGTATTTGATGCTATGGTTAAACCTATTCTTTGTTACGGTTCAGAAATTTGGGGTGTTACCCATTGTAAAATCATTGAACAAATCCAGATAAAGACGTAAATATTTCTTAAAAGTTGGTAAATATACATGCAACAATATGGTTCTTCGTGAATGTGGCAGATTCACTCTTCAACTTACTTATATGTCAAGGGCAGTTAAATATTGGTGTAGACTTTTAACTCTTCCAAGTTGTAGATTACCTCATCAGTTATATTTAATGCTTAAGTCTTTGGATGAATCTGGACGGACGACATGGGCATCTCATATCAAGAATATTGTATTTAGAAATTGGTTTGGCTTTGTTTGGATTTCACAGGATATTGGAGATATGTTCACCAACAAGCTGAAGCTAAATGAGGACAAGACAGAGTGTCTTCTGGTAAGGACAGCACCTCGCCGAGAACAGACCAACATCAAGTCGTTTCACTTTGGCGAAACCACTGTTCCACTATCTAACAGTGTTGAGGACCTTGGCGTGACTGTTGATCCTGAGCTGTCATTGGACCAGCACATTACCATCTTGTGCAGGACATGCTTCCTACTCCTCCGAAACATTGGAAGCATTCGAAAGCTTCTCACAAAGGAGTCAGTTATAATCCGTGTCCTCTCATTGGTGATGACAAGACTAGATTACTGCAACAGCCTCTTTGCTGGTGCAACAAAATCCCAGATTGGTAGACTCCAACGGGTTCAGAACACAGCAGCTAGAATAGTCACTCTCTCACCCAAGTCAGCTCACATCACCCCTGTGTTGAAGGACCTCCACTGGTTGCCCATTCCACAGCGCATCACTTTTAAACTCTGCATTCTCGCCTTCAGATGTCTCTCTGGAAGTGCACCTCAATATCTGTCCGACCTCCTTTCTCCATACAAACCAACAAGATCCCTCCGCTAGGAGAAACATAATCTTCTGTGTATTCCTAAAGTCAGAACAGTTAAATTTGGTCAAAGAACTTTCTCTGATGCTGCAGCCTCAGAATGGAATCATCTCCCACGACATTTGAGAGAAATGACAGAACTTTCAACATTTCGAACATCGCTAAAGACCCACCTTTTCCAAAAAGCCTTTTCGTCCTGACATCAGTGCTTTGAGCATGCATTGTGCATGGAAATATGCGCTTTATAAATGAACTATTATTATTATTATATTATATTGATGGTTTCATTTCTGTTTTTAAGCAAAGACTGTCTGATAATCTTTCACAAGATTGGTACTCATCCCTACATAGTACAACCAAGTGTTCTAATTATATACTTTTCAAGTCCCTCCTGAATGTTGAAACTTATTTAAGTTTAGGTATTGCCCCATATTTAAGAAATTGTTTAACAAAATTTAGATGCGGTAAATTTAAACTTAGTTCTGAGACCGGTAGATATAACAATGTCCCTTATTATTCAAGATTCTGTCCTTTTTTGCTACAAAAATAATCTTAATTTAATTGAAGATGAAATACATGTTTTACTTTATTGTAAAGCCTACTTAGATATAAGGAATAAGTTTCTGGGTAAATATTTGAAACATCCTATTTCACAACACAGTTTTATAAACATAATGACTTCAACAGACATAAATGGTTTAAATAATTTATGCCTATTTTTATATAATGTTGGGAAAATGAGAGATTCTGATGTTTTTTTGTAAAACCCGGGATAATCTACAACGTTATATAGTCTCCCTGGTAAAACGCATGTAACTTCTTATCATATTTATGAATGTATTTGGGGCCAGCGGCATATTACTGAATAAAATGTCTGTCTGTCTGTCTGTCTGTTGTTTTGCTGTCTCCAACTCTCAACATGACAAAGCCCATTAGACTTTCACCTATTTTGCAAAACACATTAGACAAAGATGTGCATCCATTATATATTGAAGGTGCAATAGGGTAACTTAGTGGTAAAAGCCTTAGCTCGTCACGCCTTATACCTGGGTTCTATTCCTCACATGGGTACAGTATGTGAAATCTAGTTCTGGTGTCACCCTCCGTGCTAATGCTGGAATAGTGTTATAATTAAAGCTCACCCACTCACTCACTCACTCACTCAGGAGACCTTTGTAGAGATGAATGAATGAATGAATGAATGATTGTCTTTATGTCCTCCACATAGGTCCGAAGATTCTCGAAACATCATGGTTATATAATTTTATAATTAACAGAATACTCAACAAACATACACATATTTACATGTACATACATAGAATATGGGAACATTCCCCCAAATATATACAGGTTATTTACAGTCAGGTATTGGCTAGAATATTACCAGCAGAGAATACCTACATCTACAGAGATACTTTCAACTCTGCAGATCATACCTCCATCTACAGAGCTGTTACTTTCACGTCTGCAGATCATACCTACATCTACAGAGATGTTACTTTCACGTCTGCAGATCATACCTACATCTACAGAGATGTTACTTTCACTTCTACAGATCATACCCTCATCTACAGAGACGTTACTTTCACTTCTACAGATCACACACTCATGTACGGAGATGTACTTTCATTTCCGCGAACACTCGCCACCTATATCTCCAGGCCGCATGGTCTTACCTCATACAATATAATGGACATTTCTTTAACATTGAGCTATGTCCGGCATTGTCCGCCTTCATCTAAAGAGAGCATACCTACATCTTTGCAGATCACACCTACATCTACGGAGATGATACCTTAATCCATGGAGATGATGTGCTGAACTGATTTACTATATCATTCATGGGAATGCACGCATCTGTGAAGTAGATCAAAGTATCATCTACGTGAATGATAACTGTTTTAGACGGTGACACTGATACGCTTCCAAACCGTGCTTAAACAACAATTACATTACTTCAACATACACGAAGCCAACTCATTACAAGACGAACAAAGGCAGAAACCTTTCTTCCGTCCTCAGCAATGTGTTATATAATGTCATGTGAACATATTTGAACCTTTTGTACACTACTTCCTCAAAATCAAAGTCAAAGCCGAAGCACAGCACATGTGTTTCCTGCTTTATAATAGAGACTTCCGCGTCACGAGATATCAGTGGATGTGATATTCATAGATGAAAGTGTTGGAATTTACAAATGAATTATGTGTACGTGGTCACATGAATATGACACATAATCAGCTGCAGTCACGATGACCCTGCTACCATCACAGACTAAATACATATACCAACTCAACATAGCGATTAACAGGACACTGTCATAGTCTAATGATTATGAAGGACTCCGAATAATTAATATATGTTCGATAACCTCAATGAATGTACGATATTGCCATGTGAATCCAAATGTAATTCAACTCTCAAGATTGATAATTCAAAATCGATAACAAATTTCAAACAAATACAAGCCTTTCTTAAGTAGTGTTTGTCATAGCAAATCGTTTTACAAATCTGTTGAAAAAACAATATTTACAGTAAGGCCCAACGCACATATCGCAACTCGTGGCAATAGTGCAAGAATGCTGTATTTACAGATATCACAGTCATGCACGAATACTTGCGAACATCTCGTGCCATCAATGATGTTCAACGGTTCATTGTGGTGATTTTACAGCTGTTTTGCCCTTTACACCAAACTGATTCTGTTTTTGAAGACGGCCAAGGAACAGAAATACAGAAGGCAATCCTATGTAACACTGAAACTGACAATAACAGTTGAATCAGTTATTACAAACCATAAGGTTGAACCTCATCAGAGGAGGCACCCATTATAAATCGTTGTGTAATCTTCGAATACATTGTGCTGCATGTCCACACGCATATCAATAAAACACATTCCTATATGTGGAGCATGTGGTCTTTCTAAACATGTTTTGTGTCAGACAGTTTTGATCATGTGTTCCGGCATTCCGATCAGTTCCAGGTCTTGCTGGTGCTTCTTCGGCGTGACTCTCAGCATCTTTGCCCACCTGAAGGCCTGTCCTTGTCCACCTGCAGGCCTGCCTCGTGTTTGCCCTTCCCATCTTCTTTGCCCATCTGAATGTCTGCCTCGTGCTTGGCCTTCCCATCTTCCTTGCCTACCTGAAGGTCTGTCTCGTGCTTGGCCCTCCCATCGTCCTTGCCTACCTGAAGGTCTGTCTCGTGCTTGGCCCTCCCATCTTCTTTGCCTACCTGAAGGTCCGTCTCGTGCTTGACCATCCCATCTTCTTTGCCAACCTGAATGTCTGTCTCGTGCGTAGCCCTCCCTTCTTTCTTGCCCACCTGAAGGTCCGTCTCGTTCTTGGCCTTCCTATCTTTATCCACCTGACAACCTGCTTCTGCATTAGACACGTAGTGGACGTTAACATACTTCTTTGAACGATGAGACGCCGGGCTGATTTGCCTCCTCCTCCTCCACAAAACGACCAAGATGATTGTGAAGATTGCGATTGTTATGACAACGGAAACTGAAATGATGACAGCTGTGTTCTGATCACCACCCGTTGATCCTCGCTGCGTTGTGGATGTGTTTGTGACGGCAGTTTGGGTCGTTGGTACCGTAGGAACACCTGCAAGAAGAATACAGATCATTGTGATGACAGCTTCACCTGACAGAAGCCTGACTAGATACACAATACAAAACATTATGTGACTATAACAAGTGAAGCTGACAATGTTAAGTCAATGAATTGCACACTCAGCGAGTGTGTTTAGTTTAACGCTGCTTATAAAGACGGAGACGTTGCATATTGACTTTGATAATTGTTCGAAAATATACTACTCACACTTTGCTAAGGATCACAAAATGTACTTAAACGTAGATTTAAAATTTGAAATTGTAATCATTTAAAACTGGATAAATAATAATATGGTAACCCCTCTTTAGGCAAACAGCCACTTTAATTTAACCTTAAGCACTTCCATGCAAATCATGGAACGAGTCATTTGACAAGTACACAACACCTGTCAATAGCAGGTATTAGTTGCATAAGACGAAATGACATACTGAAACCTAGGATCCATGCTTACAACAGGCCAAGATATTTAAACCAAATTTGACCCCGATTCATAGTTGTTTGTTGAATCCATGATTTGATCCTTAGCAAAGTGTGAATAGTATATAAATACCCTAAAGTGAGTTTAACATTATACGCTTAGTAATAGTCCAGCAATATCAAGACTGGGACACCAGAAATGGGCTTCACACATTGTACCCTTGTGGGGAATCGAACCCGAGTCCTCGGCATGACAAGCAAACGCTTTAACCTACACGCTACCCCACCGCCCCGATTACACAACGTGCTGTCTTTTATCAGATTAGAGCAATACGTTGGTCTTTGCTATACTCATTAAACTGCAAAGAAACGATTTACTATACCGCTTTGAAAAGCATTACGTTTGAACTAGAAAGAAACCTTCATGCGCTCTGTATTGAATAGAATTTACGTCATGTTCATAAGACCCCATTTCGAATATGCGTGTGAAGTATGGGATGGATTTGCTCAATATCAAGCAAATAAATTAGAACAACTGTAATTAGAAGCAGCAAGAATTGTAACAGGTTTACCTAAATATACTCATCATGAATATCTGTATTATGAAACTGGTTGGGAATCTTTAGCAGAACGTAGGAGAAAGCGCAAACTTCGTCGTTTTTACAAAATACAGAATAATATGGCAGCATCGTACCTTACTGATCTTGTTCCTGGGAACGTAGCATCTAAATGTAACTATAATCTTCGCAACTCTGATGATGTCTCACTTCCTTTCTCACGATTAAAATTTTCGTATGATTCGTATTTTCCATCCACAATTAGAATGTGGAATGAACTTCCGGTTGAAGTGAGAAGAGCGTGTCATTGAATTCTTTTAAATCTAACATTGTTATTAAACATAAAACTGCTCCTCAATACTTTGATTTTGCGACCGAGAATCACTAACACCATCCTTACAAAACTACGTTACACGTGTAGTCAATTGAATTATGATCTATTGCGTGCTGGTATAAGAGATAACCCAAGTTGTTCTTGTGGAAATGTTTGTGAAAATTCTTATCATTACCTATTTGACTGTCAATTAAATACGGTACAGAGAACTACCATGATGACTAATTTACGCAGTGTTACCAATGTGAATATAACCTATGAGTTACTATTACATGGCAATGCAGATCTGACTGTTCACATAAATCAAAACATATTTAAATTTTTCAAACATATATTTGTCAATCAAAACGATTTTCTTAATTGTTGCAATTGTTCCTCTCTTTCCCATCTTTCTGTTCTTCTCTGTCCATCTTGTAGAATGAATGTAAATAATACTATGTAAGTACTAAGGTGAGTGAGTGAGTGAGTTAATATTTAACGTCACATCGGCAATATTTCAGCCATATCGTGACGAGAACATTTGACATTTAAATAGAATATATATACAGATATTATAAAAAACTGCCGACGAAGGACAGTAAAAATACTAGATAATCACAGATAGAGATATAAAACTAGTAACAAAATCTAAAACATTTGAACTATACAAGACGATACAATATAAAAAACAGGCTATTGATCGCCAACAACTGAAGGTAGATCACCATACTAGGAACCATGGGGACTTACATTACTTTTAAATACTAAGGAGAGGGTGTTCTAAGTTGTATAACTTCTACCCAATCCTTTTGTCATGAATAAAATATGTTTAAAACAAAAAACCTTCATGCTGAAATTACAAAATGCTAAAATAGTTGACACAGTTATTATCTGTTAAACTCTGAAATCAGAACATCGGTATCTGTTGTGAAAAAAAGGATTTTCATCCTACAGTTATCAGTCACGTGATGTCGCAAATTTTACCTTCTTCTAGGATTGTGAACTGATACTTGCACTTACAAAGGCTCGAAATATACTTGAGGCTGCTCCACACATGGAAATTGGTGCTTGAATATACGCTTGTCACCGGATACAGGTACCGGAAGTAAGTTGGGTTCCGTCTCGCATATCGCAAGACAGGAACCAGCTTAGTAGCGGGAAGTAGCGCCTCGCGAGTCTTACAGGGCTTGTAACAATAACTGTCTCTTGGGTGTAACAGCGATCTTTGTAAGTGCTAGTAGCAGTTGACAGTTGCCAACAGAGAGGTGCTCGCTATGTGTAACATTTCCTGGGTGTGCAGTATTGATTCTTACTTTCAACCAGAGACTGTATGCCCTCACAAAGCACGTGCTGGTTCTTGGTGCCACAGGAAAACACAAGGGTCACGTTTCCAAAGTGGGATGCCGTCATGTTAAATGTTACGTTTTCAGTGCTGTCCGTCACCTTGGTAACAGTTTCCTTGATAGAATGACTTGTGATATTCCCCGTCTTCACTCCAATGATAACTGACTCAGAGCAGTAGAAGCTTCTCACGTAGACTGTCAGTGAAAGTTCTTCAGCAGCAATGAGTGCTCTGGTGTTCTGTGTGCTTGTTATTCGACATGATGGACTCTCTGAAATAATGGATACACGTTGATGTCATTGAAGCTTGTTCGTTTGTTTGTTGTTTAACTCCGTACTCAGCAATATTCCAGCTATAAGGAATCTCTCTGTTTATAATCAAATCTGGACCAGGGTCCCGTTTCACAAAGCTCTCGTGAGCCTAAGATCTCGTAACTTTCCTCGTAGCATTCGAACTTCCTATGTTACAGTATGGCTTAGGCTTACAAGAGCTTTGTGAAACGGGGCCCAGGCAATCCAGTGATCAACATCTTAAACATAGATCCTAGCATTTGGGATACGATGGCATGTGTCAACCAAGTCAGTGAGCCTGACCACCGGATCCTGTTAGTCGCCTCTGACGACAAGCATGGGTTACTGAAGATCAATTATGACCCGGATCTTCACGGGTATGATATCACGAGTATGACAATCCAAACTTAGTAAGGAATTGGGAATAAGGTAAATGTCATCGCTTTGTCAGCTGTTGTGTATGTTCATGTTAACTTTGTTAGATATTTTTTACTGCCCAGGGAATAATTGCTTTGTACTTCCCAAAAAATAATTTCATTTCAAATATTTTATATCAATCGCCTCAACTAAGGGTTTGGGAAGAATCTACATTTCATTAGGAACTTTATTACTTTATAATTTTACAATTTGGTGCTATGTATATCGTTATATTATGCAAACAAGAAGTACACAACAATTTCAATACGATAACGTGGCACAGGTAATCATTAACACATCAAACTTGGCAGCACTCAGTTAATGAGACTTAAAGTGAGGACAGAGACGCTCTATATTGACTTTGATAATTGTTCGTAAATATCCTAAAATGAGTGAGTATAGTTTTACGCCGCTTGTTACAATATTCCAGCAATATCACGGCGGGGGGACAACATAAAGGGGCTTCTCACATTGTACCCATGTGAGGAGTCGACTCCTTGTCTCCAGCGTGATGAGCGAATGCTGTAACCTCCAGGCTATCCTAAATCCCTAACCTTGAAAGAACTTAGTGTACTTACTTTGCACAGTTACATTACACGTATCGGGGTTTGGGTCATCTGCATCTACAACACATGCCCAGTCACCAGCGTGTATCTCCAGTAGGCGCGGTATAGTGAGGAAACTAGAGGACTCGTTCAGGGCAGATGCTGTAAAGTCACCAAGATTTATGCAGTATCCTTTTGACAAATCACAAGTTGCAGCGGTAGTTCCAATAGGAGTTGAGTAGGAATGGGCTCTTGTGGCGATTCCTTTTATACAGCTGAGAGTGACAGTGGAGCCAAGTTCTGCGATCTCGGGACACAGCAATTCTCCAGAATCTGAAACAAAACGATGTAATACTACAAGTAGACATGTCAGGCATTGGAGGAGAGATTCTATACAATGAACATATGTTTGGACACTTGAGAAGTTATTCTGAACAATTAATCATCATGTTAAAGAACAATATAATTAGAAATCAAAAACCTGTTGACGATAAACATTAATCTACTATTATATCAGAGATATCAGCTTAAACCAGTATGTTATCATAAACGATATTATTAAAGAGAACAATACTCTGTTAAAACGAGCTATAAATCGCTCGCGACAGAAGGTAGATTACCATGCTAGGGACCATGTAGGCAGTACATTTGATTCCTGTGTGGACCCTAGCTGGATTTACACCCCCAGCTATTGGGGATTGTACTCCAATTACCTCGATGTAGCAGTGATTCTGTGGTCAGTGGTCTGACATCGGGAAAGTAATTCTGTTTCATTTCCTATTTTTGTACAGACCTTGCAGATTCTATGTAAATAGCAGTGTGTGTTTTCCGTGTAGGCATGGTCCGATACTGAGTCTGTCAGTACAGAGATTATCAGTCAAATGACATTATCTTGTCTCACACATAAATGTTGTTTTCTGATTGTCTGAGCGCTCTTCTATTATTTTCAATGTACCCCGCTTACAAGCGAGTAACATTTTCTATGTACCTCGCTGGGAATGCCGAACTCGGTTAGTACTTCTTAGTAGTAGTTCTTTATCTCGAATAACATTAAATCACGTATGATGTACGGAAATTACCGATGTTTTGCGAATGCAAATCGAATGAATGGAGATAACTCTAAGTTTGTTTTTCAAACTTCAAACAGTTCAAAATTACCATTGAGGTGTTCGGTAAGATAAATACGTTGTTCACTGGTCCCTCAGAGCCCATGGGTTGATGTATCCTCGATGTTTCTTTAAGTTCCCTGAGAGCTTCATAAACAAACATCGAGGGTAACCCATTCCCCCTCGAACCAGTGAAACATCGAGACTGTTAGATAGTGTATGAATAGTAATGTCCCCCTCTGTGAGGACCAGTTAGAACCATCTTCCTGTTCTGTGTGGACATAGTGAGACATTGTTTCAAGCATCTTTCCTTTTCTGGTGTGGACATAGTGAGACTGTTAGACAGTGTATGAATAGTAATGTTCCAAGCATCATTCCTGTTCTGTGTGGACATAGTTAGACATTGTTTAACAAGCATCATTCCTGTTCTGTGTGGACATAGTGAGACATTGTTTAACAAGCAAGCATCATTCCTGTTCTCATTCCTGTTCTGTGGACATAGTTTAACAAGCATCATACCTGTTCTGTGTGGACATAGTGAGACATTGTTTAACAAGCATCATTCCTGTTCTGTGGACATAGTTGGACATAACAAGCATTAGACATTGTTTAACAAGCATCATTCCTGTTCTGTGTGGACATAGTTAGACATTGTTTAACAAGCATCATTCCTGTTCTGTGTGGACATAGTTAGACATTGTTTAACAAGCATCATTCCTGTTCTGTGTGGACATAGTTAGACATTGTTTAACAAGCATCATTCCTGTTCTACGTGGACATATTTGGACAGTATTTAAACAGGAAATGTGAAATAAATTTGACATAGTACTACATTGATAGAAGGGCATTCCAATGAAAACGTTTAAGTAACATACTATAGGACACCACCACCAACAGGTACAGCAGAACAGATCCATACATCCGTGTTGCATATAAACTTGTTGATTTTGAAACGAACATCTGAAACAACAAGTCCACAAATGTCCCTAACAGAGTTCAATAAAGATTATGACGTAAATGACAAAAATACGGTTTCATACTGGAACATTTACTGAGAGATGAACATAAAATTGTAGTTTACCAATCCTCTGTGCCCGAGATAGATAGAAAGTCATTATCAGACAGACGCATGGCGCTGGTGCAAAGGCTCCAAATTCCATGCACCTGAATAGTTAAACAACTCGCTGCTTTACCCCCAAAAGTGTGACAATAACCACAAGTCCCAAACATATCTAGAAACTTTCAGCCTTGAAATACAACTTCCCATGTTAGAGAGGAGGACACCTTTAATAATGGTTACTGTAAATCATGAAAGTTTTGCGTGACGATATTTTTACGAGTGGCGACCAACAGACGTTTTTGTGTCATGGTATTTTTGTAACTTGAAAATTCTGAAAAATATATCGCAACTAAAATTATTATGCTAATAATTGGTATAGCGCCGATGTCCAGCTCAGCTGCTCAAAGGCGCTTTGTTTTTCCCTCGATCACTGGATGTCAATCTCAATGGCACGTCGTATTATCAATCTCAACTCCCTGGGGATCATACAACTCTTGCAGCCCCTAGGCACACCGAGTGAGTGTGGCTTTCTCATCCTTACGAGGTACCCATTCACAGCTGGGTGGACTGGGGCACATGGTCACAGTACTTTGTCCGAGTTCACTGCACGTTGATGTACCCGCAACTAGGTGTTTACGCGTATTCATGTGGCCACCATCTGGTCATTTACCAGCGGAATCGTGGGATCTTTTAAGTGCACAGGTTTGTGTACTGTACACTAGGGGTTGTGACAACACTGAAAGAGTCTACACACAAAGTTGACTCCAAACATTTTACACCCGGTCACAGGTGGGCTCGATCCCGTCACCTCAAGCTCGCTGGATCACTAGCCTGGCGCCTTAGCCATGCCCCCACGGTGGGCGAGCTACCTAAAGTAAATCCAATCACATGTTAAAGGTTGCCGCTAATCATTCGCAATTTTCGCCAAAATATCATACTTTCAAACATTTCGTGATTTATAGTGTATAGTATAGATTTACAGTGTATTGTATTTTAGTCTTGACACAAGTCTGCTCACTAACATTAACAAAAATGAGGAATGTACAGTCAGTGTTAGAACATCTGTTGAAGACACATGAAGGAACATAATGTACAATCAGTGTTAGAACATCTGTTGAAGACACATGAAGGAACATAATGTACAATCAGTGTTAGAACATCTGTTGAAGACACACGAAGGAACATAACGTACAATCACTGTTAGAACATCATAATCAGTACAGTGAAGAACAACGAAGGAACATAATGTACAATCAGTGTTAGAACATCTGTTGAAGACACACGAAGGAACATAACGTACAATCAGTGTTAGAACAACGAAGGAACATAATGTACAATCAGTGTTAGAACATCTGTTGAAGACACACGAAGGAACATAACGTACAATCATTGTTAGAACATCTGTTGAAGACACACGAAGGAACATAATGTACAATCAGTGTTAGAACATCTGTTGAAGACACACGAAGGAACATAATGTAAAATCAGTGTTAAAACATCTGTTAGAAGACAACGAAGGAACATAACGTAGAATCATTGTTAGAACATCTGTTGAAGACACACGAAGGAACATAATGTACAATCAGTGTTAGAACATATATTGAAGACACACGAAGGAACATAACGTACAATCAGTGTTAGAACAACGAAGGAACATAATGTAAAATCATTGTTAGAACATCTGTTGAAGACACATGAAGGAACATAATGTACAATCAGTGTTAGAACATCTGTTGAAGACACATGAAGGAACATAATGTACAATCAGTGTTAGAACATCTGTTGAAGACACACGAAGGAACATAACGTACAATCAGTGTTAGAACATCTGTTGAAGACACACGAAGGAACATAACGTACAATCAGTGTTAGAACATCTGTTGAAGACACACGAAAGGAACATAACGTACAATCAGAAGAAGGAACATAACGTACAAATCAGTGTTAGAACAACGAAGGAACATAATGTACAAATCATTGTTAGAACATCTGTTGAAGACACACGAAGGAACATAACGTACAATCAGTGTTAGAACATCTGTTGAAGACACACGAAGGAACATAACGTACAATCAGTGTTAGAACATCTGTTGAAGACACACGAAGGAACATAACGTACAATCAGTGTTAGAACATCTGTTGAAGACACACGAAGGAACATAACGTACAATCATTGTTAGAACATCTGTTGAAGACACACGAAGGAACATAACGTACAATCAGTGTTAGAACATCTGTTGAAGAGACACACGAAGGAACATAATGTACAATCATTGTTAGAACATCTGTTGAAGACACACGAAGGAACATAACGTACAATCAGTGTTAGAACATCTGTTGAAGACACACGAAGGAACATAACGTACAATCAGTGTTAGAACATCTGTTGAAGACACACGAAGGAACATAACGTACAATCAGTGTTAGAACATCTGTTGAAGACACACGAAGGAACATAATGTACAATCAGTGTTAGAACATCTGTTGAAGACACACGAAGGAACATAACTTACAATCAGTGTTAGAACATCTGTTGAAGACACACGAAGGAACATAACGTACAATCAGTGTTAGAACATCTGTTGAAGACACACGAAGGAACATAACGTACAATCAGTGTTAGAACAACGAAGGAACATAACGTACAATCATTGTTAGAACATCTGTTGAAGACACACGAAGGAACATAATGTACAATCAGTGTTAGAATATCTGTTGAAGACACACGAAGGGGCACCCGTGAAGGGCCACCTCCTCGTGGTGGGTGCTGGGTCACGCTAAGCGCCCTTCAACCCCCGTTGTGGACCCGGGGGATATTTGGTCCACCAACCCGTTTGCCGTGGGTTGCGCCCCTGTGTCGGTGGAGGAAGGGATTCTGGTGGTTGAGGGCACTGGTTCCAGGAACAGTGTTCCTTTGCCCAACACACCACTTCGGCCCTGACTTCACCTAGACGGGTGGTAGAACTGGCCCGGTTCTACCAATCGGCTGGTCACGCCATGCCCTGTGCATGGACAACATTCAAATTTATGTTAATGTACATTTACATAATGTTGATATCGAATGTTGCATTTCCGAATTATAGTATTATATACATTTGCCTAGAGTCCTATGCCAGAAGGCGGTGGCTCATGGGCCAATCTGGTGATAATGACCGCCAAATGATGCATGTCTCTAATTTCTTGTCTTGGGCCGAACCAGTCGGGCATGTAATTGGTAGACAAATGCAGCTATTTGTGTTGTTTTCTCTGGAGTATAACACCCCTGTATCCCTGGTGTCGGCATCTTGGATATCCGGTGCTATTTGACACTGTCCTTGTTGACACTCCGTGGTGGGTGGGGAGCAGGGGTGCTGAATATTTTTCCTTTCATCATGGCACTTCCACTATCTGGTTCTACTAGAAATGAAAAAAAGAGACGCTTAGAGGAATTAGATCTCTCTACTGGACATGTGTCTTCTAACAGTGACTCATGGGCTAGATTTCTTGTTATTGAGGCTTCGGACTTTCTTCCACTTAAACTTAATCCCTTTGCAATTTCAAAGGCCATCTCCGGAATTTGTGGAGAAGTTACAAATGTTACCCGTCTCCGTAGTGGCTCGCTTCTTGTCGAGTGTGCACGGAAGCAGCAATCTGTCAATCTGTTGTCGATCAAGACATTTGCAAACATAGGGGTTGCTGTATCTGCGCACAGGACGCTAAACTCTTGTCGTGGAATTATCCGAGACAGAGCACGTTGTCTCGCTGATATGTCAGAGGAGGACATTGCTTCAGAGTTGGCAGATCAAGGTGTATCTGCAGTGAAACGTTTCACGATTAAGAAAGAAGGCATTATTGTGAAAACTAACACGTATCTACTGACTTTGACCGATCATCTCTACCAAAGTCTATCAAAGCTGGTTATTTCAACATCGGAGTGGGATGTGTATGTCCCAAGTCCACTCCGTTGTTTTAAATGTCAACATTTCGGGCATGGCTCGCAATCCTGTCGCAACTCCTCAGTCTGCCATCGTTGTGGTGATCGACATGATGGTTCTGACTGTGAGCAAGAATATAAGTGCGCCAACTGTAATGGTCCCCATTCTGCCTCATCAAGGTCCTGTCCCGTGTATCAACGGGAATCACAGATATTGAAAATCAAATGCCAAAACAATATTTCATACCTTGAGGCAAAGAAACTGTTGACTCCATCAACTCAGACTCCATCAAATCTGACCTACTCTGCTGCAGTCACCCGCTCTGTAGCAACGTCCTCCGTTTCCTGTCAGACCGACTTGACATGGGTTACATCACCTAAACCTATTCCTTCTGCTTCAGCCCTTCAGAGTATTCCGAAAGTCACACACTCTACGTCTGCTTCTCAAACAGAAAATCACAATGAGCATCAAGCTGAAACGTCTGTTTCTAAACCAGTCAGTGAAACTTCAAAACAGAAGAAAGGAAAGAGATTAAATAGAGACAAACAACCTATTGTCCCTTCATCTCATGAGGTTTTAACACAGAATACATTTGCACCTCTAGATATGGAGGTTACTCTGTCCTCACAGGACAGGCGGGGAATAGTTCCTCCTCACATTCACGTGGACTCACTCCAATTAAGCCACCATGAATCACTTGACCAATCTAATTCAGTGGAATTGCAGAGGACTGAAGAATAACTTCAATGAAATACAATTACTTATACAAGATCTTCAACCGTCAGCATTGTGTCTCCAGGAGACCTATCTTAAAAATACTGATAACTTTAACTTAAGACGGTATAATGATTATCATTCTTTTTCCCTCCAGGCGATAAAGCTACTGGAGGCGCTTCTATTTTGGTACATCAGAGCGTCATTCATAGCCCTGTCACTCTAAATACGGATCTTCAAGTTGTTGCTGTTCGTCTGACCCTGCACATTGCACTGACATTGTGCAGCTTGTACATACCTCCTTCTTCTAATATTCAAAAGTCCGATCTTCAAAATCTATTTGATCAACTTCCGAAGCCATGTCTCATCATGGGCGATCTTAATGGACACAACCCACTTTGGGAAAATGTTCATATTAATACCAAAGGTAAAATCCTTGAGGAATTCATTTCCGATAACAATTTATGTATTTTCAATGACGACTCAGCCACTTATCTACATCCAGCTACGGGAACATATTCTTCCCTGGATTTATCACTCACCGATTCAACCTTGTATAATGAATTCGAATGGATGGTCCATGATGATCTGTGTGGGAGTGATCACTTCCCCACCATTCTCAAAACAATCAGCCCTGATGATGATCCACCTTTATCAAGAAGGAACTTCGGCAGGGCTGATTGGTCATTATATGAGACTCTGTGTGCTGAACACTTAACTCATGAACGTTTTAGGAACAGTGAAGATCCTATTCAGTCGTTTTCTGATATCCTTAAAGGCATTGCAGACAGAACAATTCCTCAGTCCTCTGCAGTTCCACATATTCGTAAACCATGGTTCAATAACGAATGTAAACAGACCAAAAACTGTAGGAAGAAAGCTGAAAAATATTTCCGCCGACATCCTACTGTCCATAATTTAAATAAACTTAAAATGTTAAATGCCAAGGCGCAACGCGCTTTTAAACAGAATAAGTGTCAGCTTTGGCGAAACTATGTTTCCAAAATATATTCGCGCACACCGATGTCAAAGGTGTGGAAGATGATACAAAGAATAAAGGGCAAAGGTTCAAAATTTACCGTTCATCATTTAAAGGACGGTGACAATTTGTTAACTGATAAGGCTGACACTGCCAATAAGCTTGTTGAAACTCTCGCCAAACATTCGTCTTCATCCAATTATGTCACTGGGTTTCAGAAACATCAGAAACAACAGGAGAAGAAAAGACTAAATTTTGCCTCAGACAATGGAGAAGACTACAATGAATTATTTTCAATGCATGAACTACATACTGCCCTTCAGCAAGCTTATGATACAGCAACAGGGGCTGATAATATACACTATCAGCTCTTGAATCATTTTCCTGAATCATGTTTGGAAACATGGTTTCTCCATCGTTTGTTGATGCTCGTAATGCTAACAAACGAGTAAAATGCGACAGAACAAATTAATCATCGATGGACTTGCGTATGTATATGATCACGACAAGAAAGATATAGTTTGTATCTCAAAAGACAATCTACCCCAGCGGGATCGCAAGCACAACAACAAACAAGCTACAGTGCAGCAGTGACAGCCGAACCACGTGGGTCCTTGTTTACGTCTAGTGAATCCTGAAGCAGCAGAACAAGGTTGGCCACTCCAAACTGCTGAAGTGAAGGCCGAGGCTCGTTTGTTTACAAACAAAGTGATGGAGTTGACATGCTTTCATGGAATATAGAGGGTCTACGTAAATTGTAGTAAGTTCGACGTAATCGGATTCTGTGAATCGTTTGTACGATCAGCAAGTGAGTTCACTGATTTTTGCCAGGCTATACTTATAGTGTTTTCAACAGTGTACGTCAGAAAGTCAGACGACTTGGCCGGTATAGCGGTGGCGTAACTGTCTTCATAAAGTCATGCCTAGTTGAAGATGGATAGTGTAAGCGTCTTTATGAACATTTTAAGGACTGTATATTAGTGATTCTACTACATACGTCACGGTTAGATTGGGATCGAGACACTATTTTAATCTTCAAGTATATATCACCAGAAAACTCTCCTATATATAATGATGATGATAAAGATGGTATATCTGTATTGGAAGACTACATATCAACTATACGACGTGATTATCCTGTAGACCATATACTTCTGTGTGGAAACTTCAATGCCAGGATGAAGGATTTTCTCGACTACATCCCTGATGACAATTTAGATTGCATTTATGATTCAGCAGACTATCCCAGTGATGAGTTTGATACTCCCCGAACAAGCAAAGACTTTCATTTTCACAATAATTATGGCATTAAATTGTCTGAGCTTTGTCGAACATTTGGAATCCATACCTTTAACGGCCGGCTCCATAATGATAAATCTGGTGAGTTTACATGTATCACTCACAATGGCTCTTGTTGTGGACTATATGATTGGAAGCTCATCATTATTCCACAAGGTTAGAAATTTTGCATACTATTGAACGGCAACTACAGTTATGTTTAAACAGAATAAATAAATGGTGTCTTGAAAACGGCTTTAAATTTTTCTAAATCAAAACTAATTGCAACGATTTCTGCCGTAAATATAAACCACATTTAGACCTAGAACTGTTTTACATGGCACTCCCATCAATGTTGTAAAAGAGGCCAAGTTCTTGGGTCGGATTTTCGACTCCCATTTAACCTTTCTTCCGCATATTAAATCCCTAAAACTAAATGCCTGAAGGCACTCGATTTGTTAAAGGTTGTCGCCAATTCAAAGTGGGAGGGGATCAAACTACCCTCCTTCACTTATACAGATCATTGCCGCGATCTAAACTTTATTATGGCTCGATCGTATATGGCGGAGCCTGCAAAAGCAACCTTAAACTACTTGATTCTGTTCACCACCAAGGTCTAAGACTCTGTCTTGGATCATTTAGAACTTCTCCAGCTAATAGTCTCTATGTCGAAGCAGATGAGCCTTCTCTTTCCCAACGCCGTATTAAACTATCTTTACAATATTACTAAACTATACTCTAACGAGTCTAATCCTGCATTTAACTGTGTCTCCAATCCTCTTTATGAGGATTTGTATAACAAAACGTCTTCTCTTGTTCCGCCTCTTGGGCTCAGAATTAAACCATTCATTTCTGCTGCCGGCATTGAGCTGGAGAAAATATCTTCTTTTCGTCTTCTTTCTTCTCCTCCTTGGCAATTAGTGAGACCACAAGTTGACCTGACACTGACTAAGTTCAAGAAAGCAGAAACTAATGAATTACAATACAAACAAGAATATAATCAATTAAAAAATAAATATAATACATACAAACCCTTATTTACTGATAGATCCAAGGTCGGTGGCGCAGTGGCATGTGCCACTGTCATTGGATCCAGAACAGTATCTTCTAGAATACCGGATAACAGCTCTATATTGACATCAGAAGCAAGCGCCATCTTAACAGCTCTTAAATATATTCAAATACATCCTAAAACATAAACAATATAAAGTCTTTTCTGACTCTCTTTCTTGCCTTCAGGCTATTAAAAATCTATCTTGAAAAACATCCACTTTTAACTGAAATAATCGTAGTATATAATGATCTTGCTATTATATCTTGAATTATATACATTTATCTAGAGTCCTATGCCAGAAGGCGGTGGCTCATGGTTCAATCTTGTAATAATGACCTCCAAACCATGCCAAGCGCAATACTTACAGCTCTTAAATATATTCATAAACATCGTAAATATAAACAATATATTATCTTTTCAGATTCTCTTCGTGTCTTCAGGCTATTAAAAATCCTTCTTGCAAACATCCACTTTTATTAGAAATTATTGAATTGTACAATGAACTTGCTACTGGCCAATGCGACATCGTCTTTGTTGTTTACCCAGCCACGTTGGCATTTCTGGGAACACAATGGCCGATCCTGCTGCCAAGGCAGCACTCAACAAATCTGTGACACCACTTCTCATCCCATACTCTGTTTACAAAGCTAGCATTAGAACTTTCATCCATGAACTGATGCAGAAGAAGTGGAACACCCAAGTTGTTATAAATAAATTACATGAAATAAAACCTTATATCGGTTACACTCTACTTGGGTTGTCAATCCAGATTTGAAGAGGTCATTATATGACGATGTCGCATTGGCCACACAAGATATACTCACGAATATTTACTGAAAGGCGAAGATCCTCCGTTTTGCATCCCTTTGTGATGAAAGAATAACAGTCAAGCATGTCCTGCTTTGACTGTGTTGAATATTCCATCACACGGATAGCTATTTCAAATCACAAACTATGAAGGATCTTTTAGTAATGTCAGTTCTCATTTAATTATTGCATTTTAAAAGGATTAGATTTGTTAAATATATTGTAATAGATAAATATTTTAACATTGGTCCCAAAACATTCAAAGTAAATTTAAACATACCCATTATTTTTAAGCGTAGAATATGTGTTATTTTAACTTATGGCTAAATTGTCTAAACTTGCTGACAGCTGAAGGGATGGTGTACATCCAGCTAGGGTCCATGCAGGAAGCAATGTACTGTAAGTCCCCATGGTCCCTAGTATGGTGATCTACCTTCATTCGTTAGCAATCTACAGCCTGTTTTTATATTGTATTGTCACTTATAGTTCCAATATTTTAGATTTAATTGTTAGTTTTAAATGGATATCTGTGATTCACTATTCGTTTTACTGTTCTTAGTCAACAGGTTTTTCAATTTCTAACTTTATTGATCTTTAATATAATTATAAAATGTTCTCGTCACGATATGGCTGAAATATTGCCGATGTGACGATAAATATTGACTCACTCACTCATTCACTTTGTGATGTATGCCTAATCAAATAATTTTTCTTTATGTAGCATACTGGTTTCAGGTCACTATGAGGGGCGGTGGGGTAGCCACATGAGAAGCTGTACTTCAAGGCTGAAGGTTTCTAGAGATGTTTGGGACTTGTGGTTATTGTCACACACTTTAGGGGAAGGGCTGGGGGCGAGTGGTTGTGGTTGTTTAAATGCACCGAGTTGTTTAAATGTTGAAGCACATGGAACTTGCAGTCCTTGCACCAGCGTCTGCGTCTGTCTGATAGTAACGTTTTATCTATCTCGGTGCAATGTTACAATTTTATGAGCGTCTCTCAGTACAAAATGTTACAGTATAAAACCGTATTCTTGCACTAAGGTAATTATTTTCGGTATGTTTTCGAGGTGTTCGCAAGTATTCGTGCATGACTGTCATATATCTTAATACAACATTCTTGCACTAATTCCATTATTTTCGGATGTTTTCAAGGTGTTCGCAAGTATTCGTGCATGACTGTCATATCTGTAAATACAGCATTCTTGCACTATTGCCAGTAGTTACGGTATTTGCGTTATGCCTTACCGTAAAAGGTTTTAATAGATTTGTAAAACGATAGATGGCTATAACAAACACTACTGAAGGAAGGCTTATATTTCTTTGAAAAATTCCATCGATTTTGAATCATGAATTTTGAGAGTTGAATTACATTTGGATTTGCATGACATCATTGAGATTATCGAACGAATATGAATTATTCGAGTACTTCATGATCATTAGACCATGAGAGTGTTCTTAACTTGCATCCTGTTAATCGCTATGTCGAGTCAGTATAGCTATTTAGTTTGTGATCGTAGCAGGGTCATCGTGACTGCAGCTGATTATGTGTCATGTTCATGTGACCACGTGCACATCATTCATTTGTAAATTCCACCACTTTCATCTATAAATATCACATCCACTGATATCTCGTGACACGGAAGTCTCTGTCATATACCAGGAAACATATGTGCTGTGCTTAGGATTTGATTGTGAGTTTGAGGGAATAGTGTACAAAAGGTTCAAATATGTTCACATGGCAGTATATAAATACATTGCTGTGTACGGAGCAGAGCCTTCTGTCTTTGTTCGTCTTGTAATGAGTTGGTTTTGTTTATGTTGAAGTAATGTATAATGTACAATGTTGTATACATGTAAGAACGGTATGAATACCTATTAGCGATACCGTCCACGAAGATGATACTTTGATCTCCTTGCATCTCAATGAATGATATAGCCGTGTGTAAATCGGTGAAACATATCATCTCCATTCATTAAGGTATCATCTCCGTGCATAAAGGTATGATCTGCAGAGATGAAAGTAACATTTCCGTATATAAGTATGATCTGCAGAGATGAAAGTAACATTTCTGTAAATGGAGGTATGATCTGCAGAGATGAAAGATCTAAGTATCATGTACGTAGATTGTAATATTTTGAGTGAATAATACGTTTCCATATTACGGCATAATCAAGTCTGTGTTAGTGGTAGACACGTAGACACATAAAACATCACAAGACTGGGAAGTTATGGAGTCAGTTTCTTGCATAATGCATCCAGTGACATGATACAACGGAATACCAACGAATCCCAACAAAGCAGACAATGAAAGGAAACGAAACAACTTGTTACAATGAATGTTTATATTATCAACGGCGGTAAATAGATCGTAATACATCATCCTGTGTGTTTGGTGTTTAATGCCACATACTTCCTGTTATATTTCTGTTGTATATCTGGCCCATAAGAAATAGAATCTGGACCAGACTATCCAGTGATCAATATTATGAAGATCTATCTACGAATTAAGAAATTCAAGATACCAAGTCAGCGAGTCCCATCTTACACGCAAGTAACCATAGTGACGTATAGCCACATCACTACAAAGCTATCGTGAGAGGAGTGAGGGAGCGGGTAAGGGAGTGAGAGTGTAGGTGAGCTTTTACTTGTAGCATTACTCCAGTAATATGGATTACGGGAGGACACCAGAACAAGACTTCCCATATTGTATCTATGTGAGGAATCGAACCCGGCATATAAGGCGCGCGTGACGAGTGAAGGCTTTGACCACTAAGCTACCCTATGGCACCTTTATAAGTTGGAACCATCTGATGTGCTTCTTCAGGTGATGATTTAGCCGGAGTATTCTCTGGTGTTGGCGATCTCCGCGTTTCTGTAAATCACAACGATGATGAGGATGATGATGATGACAGCAATGGGAACTGTAATCCCTGAACTGTAATCCCAACCAGTAATTTCTTCAACTGTGCCAGGGTCCACTTCGATGAAGGAGGAGCTGTGACGTGCCAGATGCTGTGGAAGATGTCACGGTTGTGATCCAGATGAAAACAAAGATGGTAGGATGCTGGTGTCCACAACTTCTGGCTGCGACTGTTTGATCTGCGCGCAACCGTGAAAACACGGGATGAAGGTACAGAAAGTGAGTGGAGCGGAGTGGAGTGAGAGGAGGAGTGAGTGAGTGAGTGGGTTGAGTGAGTGAGTGGAGTGAGTGAGTGAGTGAGTGAGCGAGTGGAGGGCGAGCAGAGGTGGAGTGGTTTTATGTCGCTTGTATTTTCATTTTAGTAATATCACGGCGGGGCACAATTGGTGAAATGGGTGTCAAAGATAGGTTATACCTACACCAAATCAGAATCAGTCGTTTAGCAAGCAGTTTTCGTAGCCTTCGGTGCAGATTGTATCATCCAGAAGCTGTGATTGGATGATTTTGTAGAAACAATATGTAATTCCCATTAATGTTCATCTTCCCAATCATTACAGCAGACCATGTTTTGTTTAAAATTTAGTACAGTCCTTTTAACATGACGGCTGACTTATATTGAATGAGACCACAAAATATTTTCTGCTAAGTGACATTTGCGTGAAACTAAATGGATTTGCTCAACTCCTGTACCCTCGGAAAAGGCGCTGGATAAGACAGACATTAAAGTTTCCTGTTTTCATGTATTGTTAAAGCCAGTTTGTGCAATATCTAGTACATTTAATACCTGTTGAGGGCTTAAGTGTAATCTTTGTAAACAAAATATAACGTTGGTGTTGATATGCAAATGAAGGGGAGACACAGTATCCATTAAAAAGTAAACTTGAAGAGACGATGGAACAGGATTATAATCGCTTTTCATATACGGTTGTAGTGGTAGCTGAGTTGTGTAAGCTGCAGCAGCTGCGGTTGCAGCGGATGGAGCAGGCTATCGTTATTGTTTTAAATGTTTGTCAAGTACAAACACACATGTCGGCCTGTATTGATATAGTTTGTTAACGGAAAGTTCCGGGCTAGAAATATTGATCTTCAGTAACCCATGCTTGTCGTAAGAGGCGACTAACGGATTAAAGGGTCGTATCCTGCTCACGACTTAGTTGGAAACATGTCATCGGTTCCCAATTGCGCGGATCGATGTCTCATGCTGTTGATCACTGGATTGTCTGGTCCAGAATCGATTATTTACAGACCGCCGCCATACAAATGGAATATTGCTGAGTGCGGCGTAAATCTAAATCCTCATTCCACTCACCTCGTTCACCACTGATATGGGTCGCATCTGTGGCTGTACGAGCGGTGACTGTAAATATAGCAGGGTGGTAGAATTACTTCCTCGTGGACCTGTTTGGTGTTTCTAACGTTATTTTTCTCTAGAGTAAGGCTGCATATCAAGCTCGTTTTCAGCTACTAATTGCATCGTGACATGTTACACGGCGCCTTTGAACTAAATAATTGTGCAGTGTACATTTCACGAGTAGTAGAGAATGAGGGAATGAATCAAAGGCTAGACCAAGAGTGGGTGAGTGAAAACTGCGTGTAAGCGGAGTAATTGAGTGCGTGAGTGCGTGAGCGTGCGTGCGCGTGCGTGCGTGGGTGGGTGGGGAGGGAGGGAGGTGAGCGACTGAGCATCTTAGCCTACTCGGCCACCCGTGTCCCTGTTGCTGCCAAAAGTGAGTGTACGCGGAGGAGGGATATACTCCTGTTTTCACTATGTGATAGTGATTCATAGGAAAGTCCTAGCTGTCATTTATCACCGCCCCTACACCTGATAAGGGAGAATTTGACAAACGGTGTGTCCTGGTCACACAACAATGCCTTTTGTAGAAAGCAAGTTCGCATGCATCAGCTACATCGTGTCTGGGTTACGCTTTTGCAGTAAAGTACAGATTCTAGTATCTGAGGCTGAGTCCCATCCGGGATCTGAACCCCGCCTCGGAGTACATTTGTTTGCAATGCCACTGAGTAGCAGACACTGCTTAGTAACTTTATAGCAGGAGTCTACCACGTTCCGAGAGTGGAAACAGCGAGGCGAGTGCATGTTGTTTTAGGCCTCTGTCATCAGTCAGGGCGGCCTGTTATCCGAGTCAGGATCGGGCCAGCCAAAACGTGGAAGCATGGAAACTCAACTGGAGCGTCTTCCAGGCTTCAGAGCTTTGGCGGGATATATTTTGTTGAGGAATCAGAATCAGTGCCGGGAATAAAATGTTAATTACATGGGATGGCAAATCGGGTCGTTACGTTCAAGTTCACACTGTCAGTGGCGAATTGAGGATTGAGGCGCCCGCCGCCAAACGTTGATGAAGATACTGGGGAAGATGATCGACGCCTATCGAAAGACGAGCGACGTATTGTTAAGCACAGTACCGGACATTTCACCGTTGTGATATGACCACATAAATAGTTGCTTAATGTCACTCGCTCGTCTACTACTATTTTGTTTGACCAGACAATCCAGTGATCAGCAACATGAACATCGATCTACGCAATTTGGAACCGATGACAATGTGTCAACAAGTCAGCAACCTGACAACCCGATCCTGTTAGTCGCCTTTACGACAAGCATGGGTTCCTGAAGGTCAATTCTTACCCGGATCTTTAGGAGCCACATCTATTGTTCCACTTAGGAAGATAAACAGACTCAAGAGTAAAGAGTATTTAGTAGATCTAGTTAAAATTGTAAATACTGCGAAAACACTGAAATGAAACTTATGTTTCTTTGTTTGTTGTTTAACGCCGCAATCAGCAATATTCCAGCTACATGGCGGCGGTCTGTAAATATCCAATCTTGACCTGACAATCCAGTGATCAACAGTATGAACATCAATATACGCAATTAGGATACGAGGGACATGTGTCTAACAAGTCAACGAGCCTGAACACACACTGACCTGTCTTCACACGTTCCCGTTAGTCGCCTCTTACGGCAAGGCACGGATTGATGAAGGCCAATTCTAGCCCGGATCCTCACACAAGTTTTAATTTTAAGAAAGATATACATACATCTGACAGCAAGTGTGGCGAAAATATCCTGGCTTCACTACAAATCCTACACAACTGAAAATGGAGGAAAAACTTGCTGCAGTGAATAACTTTTGCTGTGGTGTATATAGTATATGATTGGATAGGATTTATAAAGATAGCTGACACATTGATTCTGTTATTTCAAACAAGGAAAACACGGTACAAATGGATTACAATATTTTCGTTTCTTAACCTATGAATACATACAGAGGATATTCACATAACAATGAGTACATACAGGAAGGCGAAGGGGGGGAGGGGGGAGCATTCACGTCACAGTGAGTACATACATGGGTATTTCAAATCGCAGTGAATACGAACAGGGGTATTCACATCACAGTGAGTACATACAGGGGAATATTCCCATCACAGTACAGTACATACAGGGGAATATTTAAATCAAAGTACGTACATACAGGGGAGTATTCACATCACGGCAAGTACAGGGATATTCACATCACAGGACGTACAGACAGGGATATTCACATCACAGGACGTACAGACAGGGAGATATTCACATCACATGACGTACAGTACAGGAGGTTTTCACTCTCACAGTGATTACATACAGAGAGTATTTACATCACAGTGAGTACATGCAGAGGAGTATTCGCCATTTTCGTTAGTAGGCACATAGATAGGACATGTTTAAGTTTGAATTTGTCAATGGTTTTAGTTTGTGAGACAGTCTTCATAGATTGGCCCATCTGAAAGAAAGGGAATCGTCTTAGAATATATGTGATGTGCTTTGTATCTTTAGCGTACTTTGTATCCTTGCGTATGAAATATTTACCAGGTGTTAGACTGGGACTCCTTTCACGAAGCAACCTTTACTAAGGTTAACCTTAACTCCCATTGTTTAACATTGCACTAAGGTTACCTTTGTGACTTACGATCACCTTAGTGCTTTGTGAAAGGACGCTCTGGTCTTCAGCAGCCACATTAACGAATGTCAATTGACCCACACAATGAGACACAATGTAATTTTAATGTTTAAATTGTGTTTGTTTATTGTTTAGAGCTGCACTGAACAATATTCCAGGTATATGGCGACGGGCTGTAAATAATTAAGTCTGGCTCAGAAACAGATAGCGTATAACACTTCCTTGATGACACACACACCAAGGCAAGTTAAATGATCACCTGGACCAAATAGGTACATCGGGCAGCAAATTTGAAATTTTCCTGCAAATTTGTCGACCATGTACATTTCTGTAACTGCATGGAATGGTGTAAACTTGATGAAAATACTTTGTGCATTCATGATGTATGACTCAATTTTCAATCGTCATAAACGGAGTTCACCTTCGATCTCGACTGAAAGTCAAAGGTTGTGACATTTGGAGATCAAGACTGGATCGGTAGGAATACGGATGGATACATAAAGACCTCCTGAAGGTTAAGGTCATGTCTCTTGTTAAACGTTCTTCAGGATATTACTGAGTCGCTCTGAAGCTTAATGCGTATATTGAAACAAAATGAGGCGGTTTCACGGGTCTCTTTAATTTTCTTTGTCACGTGGATAAATGAGTGGATGCGGATGAGCTACTTGACCACTTTGATCGGTAGTGTACCTAGACGCATTTAGTCGTGTATTGCAGGGCAAGGAAGTCTCACAAAGTACCGAAAAGACACTTAGAGAATCATATCTCAACATATTCATTTCAGTAAAGCTTCTTTATACACATGTATTAGATATTTGTCGAAACAACTTTCGCAATAATTCCTAAGAACACTATAGGGTGCTAAGCACTTACACGAAATACGTACCTTTTGACTGAGACGTACACGTCCCCTGTGTGGTGTCGTTCCTTATGACTCCATATTCACGTAGGACACTCGCTCCATGTTGCAGTGTTGTATAGGGCCTTTCATCAAGCACTTCTGCAAAATAACGGTTCATATTGACACACTAGTACTGTATTTGATAAATAAATACTGTACAAAAGCTGCATAATATGTATTAATTATTTATTTCTGATGAAGTAGATTGACTTATCATAATAGGTCCACATGTATGGTCCTGAATTCCACAGAGCACGGGCATGCTCTAAGCGCATAAAACTTAATGGACATTATTACTTCGGATAACCCTGTGAGGCGCCATATATATGACTTATCCAGCTGGGTACACAATAACGGCTGCGTTAACACATGTAATTTGGAACAAACTCGCATGCCTAAGGAGAGACCAAATGTGGCACATGCGCTTCGTTGTGGACTGAAACGCATGCCCAAAAATGCTCAAAATATGGTGAAAGAACCATGAACCATCTTGATGTGCGGAATGTATTGTATACCCTAGACCTGAGAAAAGAAATGATGAAATATTTTTTTTGTACTGTGCCTTTCCATTAATACATGGAATGGTGTAAACTTGATGAATAACCTTTGCGCATTCATACGATGTATGACGCCATTTTCAATCGTTGTAAACGGAGTTCATCTTCGATCTCGACTGTAAGTCAGAAGTTGTGACATTTGGAGATCAAGGCTGGATCAGTAGGAATACAGATCGATACATAAAGTCCTGCCTCTTGTTAAACGGGCTTCAGGATATTATTGAGTCCCTCTGAAGCTTAAAGTGTATATTGAAACCAAATGAGGCGGTTTCACAGGTCTTGTTAATGGGTAAATGACTTGAAGCGCATTAGCTACTTGACCATTTTGTGAGCGATGTCCAATCACTGATATTTCTGATGCTTTATTTATACCATGTTCAAATGTAGTTTAAAACTTGTATAAATCGTGTGAAAACATGCTTTGCAGACAAAATAAACATAGATTTCCCAAGTCCGTATCTCGGCAGGGTTTTATATCAACTCATTCATGTAATTGTTAGGTCAAGGTAGAAATTCTTTTCCCTAATGAGGACTTCACAAATTATCAAAGGATGAGATTCATTGTCATGAAAAAACTTTACTTAACAGGCATGCATCTACTTTGGACATTTGTTGACATTTGATGGAAGACATTTCAAATTTGACGCATCAGTAACAAAATAAATATTCAATGCCATTCCAAATTTTATTTTGTACAATAGTTCTCACGTGTTTTCTTTTCTTGCAGACTCTTGGCTGGCTGTGTGTTAAGGGTACCAGTGGTGGGGCAGGATACACTCACCTGCTTTCATCACAATTTGAAGTGATTCATAAACCCATGCTCATGGTATAGCCGAGACTGTGAAACAGACACGTATTATAGAGATTCCATATAGTTATGGGGAGAATATTGTCTCTCATATTAAAATAAATGTGTCTCCGCAAATGTCAGAGAATATCAGCTGTATTTACAAGGCGCTCAAGTGAATATGGACACTAACATTTTCTCAGGTCGCTTGCAAAGTTGTGTACATGTGTTTAACATCATATTCGCTGGGTTTCATATTTGATTCATTTTAAAGGATTTCTGTTTGTCTGTTTTATTTCTAAGTCCAGTGAAAATGGATACTGAAAGTTTCTTACGTCGTTTGTAAAGTTGTGTAGATGTGTTCACACTCTTTAACATTGTATTAAACTCACTCACTCACTCACTCACTCACTCACTCACTCACTCACTCACTCACGCACTCACTCACTCACTTTTACATTATATTCACTGGGTTTCTTTTTGGATTCATTTATTCCTTGTTAGAATTGGTCTTTAGCAACCCATGCATGTCTTAATAAGAGACGACCAATTGGATCGGGTGATCAGTCTCGCTGACTTTGTTGACACATGTCATTGTATCCGAATTGTTCCAGATCTCAGATCGATGTTCATGATGTTGATCACTGCATTGTCTGGTCCGGACAAACAAACAAACAAACACACTTTGACAGTGTAATTACAGTTTTCCCAGACATTTTGGAGAAAATATTGTGTCTTAATTCTGATAAGAGAATTGTAATTATAAAATAGGTGTTACATTATGAAGTAAGGTACTGAATATGGGAGGCAACTCTAGTAGGCTTAAGAATGAACATTACCACATCAAGAGTTATCTCCCTTGGTGTAGCAGGCGGCTTCCTTTGTTCACAAGGCAGATTTGACAACAGAAGAGAAAGGAAGGCTGGTTCCAGATGATTTTGAAAGGGGTGTAATGCAAACGAGTTAGCTGGTAGACATAAAAGTCCTCTGTCTACAGCATACAGAACTTTAAAGAATATTGAGTCAGGAGTTGGGATTGAGCACAAGACAGGGGCAGCGAGGCCAAGGAAGTTCAGTTGTACGGGTCGCCGGCGATTTGGTCAGATTGGGAGTGGGGGAATTGAAAAAAACCGTTGAGTATATCAGAAATGGTATCATCAATAGAGGCATGTAATGAAACCCTTAGACAAGAATTACAAAGACTTAACTGTGTGAAAAAGCGCAGAATCCCCTCATCGTTTTCCTTTCTGATGAAAGTTCTGCCTGGCTTTTTCCGAACTGTGTGAAAATTTAAACAAAAGATACTGTGAAACCAATCTACCACCGCCGAAAATTTAGCCCGAAATTTCACATCTGTGGTGGGATATCATCACGTGAAGGAAATTTGACGAAGGAACGATATGTTGACACCTTAAATGGTCACCTCCTTCCAACAGCCCGAAGACTAAATGAATATAATTGGATTTGCCAGCATGATAACGGCCCAAAACACACTGCAGGCTACACGAAACAGTGGTTGTCTGACGAAGATTTTCGAGTTTAAGATTGGCCCAGCTACAGCCAAGATCTTAACCTTATTGAGATGTCGGGAATGACGAAGGACAGAATAAACCAAAAAGGACTTAGAAATATTATTAAGGATATGAAAGAAAGAAGGGGTCGAATATTGGGATGTCACACGATTTCCGACAAACTTTTATCGGTAGAGTACCTAGGCACATATTGCATGGCAAGGAGGTCTCACAAAGTACTGAAAAGACACTTACACTGTAAGAGAATCATATCTCAACACATTCATTTCAGTAGACCTTCTATAGTTTATACACATGTATCACATATTTTTGTAAACAATTTTGTCACTAATTTTTGGAAATGCTATAGGAAATGCTGCAGAAAATACGTACCTGTTGACTGAGACGTACACGTCCCCTGTGTGGTGTCGTTCCTGATGATTCCATATTCATGTGGGACACTCGCTCCACGTTGCAATGTTGTATAGGGCCTTTCATAAAGCACTTCTGCGAAATAACGGTTTATATCGACACACTAGTACTGTATTTGATAAATAACTACTGAGCAAAAGCTGTATAATATGTATTAGTTATTTATTTCGAATGAAGTACATTTCATAGCAAGATCAGCTTATCATAATAGGGCCACATGTATGGTGCTTAATTCCACAGAGCACGGGCATGCTCTAAGCACATAAAACGTAATGGACATTATTTCTTCGGATAGCCCTGTGAGGAGCCATGACTTATCCAGCTGGGTACGCAGTAACTGCTGCGTTAACAGATGTAATTTGGAACAAACTCGCATGCCTAAGGTGAGACCAAATGTGGCACATGTGTTTTGTTGTGGGTCAGGACTGGAGTGCATGCCCGAGGCGTTAACACATTATTACCCGGTTAATGCTAACAGACATATGACTTGTCCCATAGGGTGTCCATTCTCTGCTGGTTGAACAGAGGCAATATATGAACACATCGACAAGACCAGGGAGAGAGACGTGTGTACGTGTGCTTCGTTGTGGGACAGGACAGAAACCCTAGAAAGTCTCAGAAGTCCATCTGCCAAACACAGTCATCCATCCAAGGAGTCTCCGGGACCAACGTTGCTTAACTGATTTGGGACTTGAGCTCTTTACACACGGCCATACACC
This sequence comes from Haliotis rubra, assembly GCF_003918875.1. Taxonomy (NCBI): domain Eukaryota; kingdom Metazoa; phylum Mollusca; class Gastropoda; order Lepetellida; family Haliotidae; genus Haliotis; species Haliotis rubra. The sequence continues at coordinate 173,618 of NW_025765162.1, read as the reverse complement.
CCCATTATCATAAAACCTTTCGTTATCACACACATGACCTGATGAATACTCTCAGTAAAGTGTAAGCATTCTCCTTGAAACTGCTCAAAATGTGCTGAAAGTGTATCTTTAAACCATTATGATTTTACTTCATGTGTGGAATGTATTGTATACTCTGAGAAAAGAAATGATGAAACATTGTTTTGCACTGAACCTTCGGCAGTCTTCCTGCTCCTTCTCTTTTTGTATATGACCACACCAATCACAGTCCCAGCGATAACCATCACGCCAAAGACGACACTCACAACTATCACTATGGTATTGTCTGAAAGAAATAACTATGATCTTAATATTTTCGAGTCAATTAATATCAAACAAATGACAAATTTCTGGTGTGCCCCGCCTTGACAATCCTGAAATGTAGCAAAAGCAAAAAGCGGCATAAAAGAGAGAGAGCCAGCAAGGAGAGTCATAAGACAGACTGGCAATACGTCAGACAGGCCTAGGCGTGGTCGACCACGTGTGACAACGCCCGGTGATGATCGCCACATCCAGACAATTCATCTGAGAAATCGTTATGGCGACGTCAAGGGCAGCGACGGCAATAGACACCGTATCAGTCGACAAACGATGTACCGGCGACTAAAAGAACATGTTGTTACTCTCTCGTGGAAGATACCGTAGTGTAATATTTTTACGTCAATATTACACTAATGTAATACCGCTAGACCTATGACGTTAAGTAGTATAGGGAATGGGGGTTTTGGACCAAGTCCAACAAAAGCCTCTGCAAAGCCTTATTTCACAAATAAGGCTTTGGTCGGACCCTTAGCTCTTGCTACCATTACCCCTACTATAAAGTAGTTTGAGACGCCAGCGGGATACGAACTCCACATGTATACCCCACAACCGCGCTGCTTAACCGACTGAGCTACCGGGGACTTGGCTGAAGTATGTTGGTTTAACGGGTCTATCCTGGGACACTATGCCACGTTTACCTCAATGAAACAGTTTAATGTGAATCGCCTATGATCTCTTTGGTGTTTGTAATAAAGGCTTGCTGGGCTTTTTTCACCCCTTGTTCTATGTACTTTTTTTTCTTGTCCTCGCTGATAGCAGACTTACGAGACTTGGATCGAATCTCTTGTTTCATTTTGTTATATTTTGTGAGTTCAGAGAGGATTGAACGAAACTCCTCCTCGGAGATCTTACTGTCAGTGAGTGCCGTGGATATATGCTCACTTACCGTGTTCAGCTTTGCTTCGGCCAGAACCCTGATCTCGTCGTGTTTCAATGCCTTACGATGCAGTCTGCGTGATGCAAACTTAAGCGTCAACCCTAACACCCCTGCCACCCCAGCTGTTATTTCAATGCCTAGCACTACGGGGGTAGCCACGATGGTAGCTAACAACCGAACACCTGCCGCCCCCAGCCCCATGCTGGATGTCATAAGGGCAGTATCAGCCCCGTCCACGATATTGAAAGCTCTATGGTACTTCTTACATAGTGCTTTCCGGCGCGTCGCCGGTCTTGTTCTAGTTGGCGCTTTTACATCACATAACCCGCTCAAGCCAACGGGTTTCCAGGGTCTTCGCTACTTCCTCTACGACTGGGTATAGCCCCATCCTATAATATATATTACAAAAGATATTTTAATTGGGTTTCAGTTAATAGTCGGTCAACGTACCTGAGGCTTATAAAACTTAGATTCTCGTATGTGTAGATACGGGAAGGGTCAATAGGTAACTTCTGGTCTATATCAACACCATAGCCGTTTATTATGGGGGGTAGTAATCCCTGTTGGGAGTCCCCCAATCGTATAACGATACGGCAATATACAAAATCTGATGCGTAGGAGTCACCCCAACGTATTGTTACACCGGGTAAAAGTTGCAAGTTTGGGGGTGGGTCAACGCCGTCCGAATCATCAAACTTACCATTGTGAGCGACTTCTACGATGAGTGTGGATTCTGGGGCCATAGCCCTAACCCCTGCTATGGTATCATGGTGGGTGGCTTTTAACTGGGACTGCTTGGATGAAATTAACAGTGTGTCCCTAAGCAAATATTCGAAGTTAGAAACTATCATACTTTCAGTTGGAATGAAAGACGTGATCAAGGTACCGTTGTTCCTAATTTCAGAGACATAGCCATATTTGTCTAGTGAGATAAAAGGTGCGGTGATGGTCACGTTGATCACCATTTTGGGCTCTTTAAAATCTAATAACGACACCCGCCTATACACGTTGTCTTTCAAGTGCAGGATGTATAAGGTGTCTTCCTCACCAGGCTGATTGAATGCCTCCGTGTCCCCTAGGTCGTTAAGCGTAGTGTTGGGACGATGACTGGCCATTGCTATAATACTACTACGATATAGTTTCCAACTGGCTTTCTGATAATAGTTCAGGGGTGAACTTCACCCCCATGAAGTGTATGTTGTCAGGTAGGAAGATCTTGGTTAGTGATATCGTGTTTTCTACGATCACGGTGACACCCTGCAGACTGGTGTTGGAGCCGACACCCACCCGCACGTAAACTGTCCAAACGTGATACTGGTGTCGTTTCACCCACCCGAGTTTGACCCCCTTCACGATCTCGACCTCATTCCCCGATGGTTCCCCTAGGTAGACTTTGATGATAAGTGTTGAGTTCGCCGGTAGACTCTCCAGTATCCTGACCTCGCCTTCAAATTCAGACACCAACTGCAATGTCACGTTTTGTATTCCCGGTTTACTCGATAGCATGTGGGCTGCCATACTGGTGACTGGGCTGATGGCTACGCTACGTCTCTGAGTCGGGACGTAAGCCACGAGCAGGCTTCCGTTGTTCACGACTTTGTTTAGGTGGTTGTCTTTGTTATCCGTGAACACGAGCCTAATATTGAGAAACCAGTCATCTGTATCTGGTAACAACACCCACTTGTCATCTTCGGTGAAGACGAGCGTATATGGCTTGTTTCGGGCGACGGTAGTGCTCTCAACATCGTCTAAGTCGAACAGTTTGCCACCGAACGATGGGTATATTATCCATTTATCATCCCCGGTGGTGACTAGGGTGTACCGAGTGTTAACTGTCGCTCTTGTGGTATCTACTATATCTCCTAGGGCTCCACCGGAGGGGACTTCAACGCGTTTGTAAATGTTGTTTTTCAGTTGTAAGGCATACAATTTACCATCTACTCCGGGAGCGTCGAATCCGCGTGTGTCCCCGAGGTCGGAGATCCCCACATTGACGCATTTTTTCACCCCGGGCCCTTGTGCGCTGGTCATTTTATGTGAAGCGTTAAGCTAAGGTATCCTATATTCACGGGATTATGATTTATATCTAACACCGATATTATCAGCTCAGGTATGTTGCCCTGAGTCAACCTCTTATACTGCCGCGGTGAAAACGACTCGGTTCTACCGTCGTTGTATTTCTCCGCTTTCACCGGTACGGCTCTCAGTATAGTGGAAGGGTGGCCCCTTGAATGTTGTACGCCAGTGCTCACCTGGCCGAGATGAATGTACAGCCTCGGTACAGTACTAGGTCGGGTAACTTCGTACCTGTGACGGTTGTTGTTGGTTTTATCTCGTCAGGTGTCATACCGAAAGTGTCCTCGCCAATGGTCGACCGAGTCTCAAGGAGTTTCTTCCGTTGTTGATTAACACCACTGTACCGTTTGAGTCGTTCATCTTGAGTTCGGCTCCCAGGGGTTTGAAGACCTCGCTTTAGCGAAAGCACACGCTGTAGTAGCCGTCCAGTTATCTGGCTGCGAGCTCCACTGACGAACATGTTATTGTTGCTGGCGTTGATGTTAGTCCATTGCGGTAGGTAGGTGATATCGCAGAGTGCGCGACTTCGAGTTGACCCGATATTATCGATCGCGTAGTGTCAGCTGAACGGCCTCGCCGCTCGTTATTCCTGGAAGTGTTATGTACATGTTAGAGTATATATGCTCATTATATAATAGTTTTAAAATGTATTCCCCTGGAGTGTTTTACCCTAAACTGGACGTAGATTTCTCACCGATGAAGATCGCGGTCGCTGATGGGATGTATTTCAACGCCCAGCTTTTAGATGTGTTCAGCCTGTATAAATTTTCGGTGACTAACGCTAAGGTAGTTCATGCTTGGTTCAACAACCCAATGCAGTTCTGGCAGAATCAACTCAACTTCGCCGTGTGGTGCGCTACAACGGGGTGTGGTGTGACATTAACCGACACTCAGCGTGGACTGCTGAGTCAGTCTGTGTTCACGTTCCACGTGTACTACGAGGTCAGGCGTATCCTTAAAGAAATCAGCGCTCCGGTCCCACAGGACAACGCATGGAACGCAGTAAACAACAAGTACGATAGGCGGGCCTACGAACGTATTTGCAACGAATTCGAACTAAACACGAAGACGGATTGACGTTTGCCGGGACAGAACCACGGGTTGGGTATCCCCATCGTTCACAACATGCACCTCGTGGATGCCAGCGAGAAGTTGAAAGAATGGGGATACAAGTCGTATCATCACCTCACAACCAACGAGTGGGATGACCGTTACATGGCTTTCAACGACAGCAAGGATTACCGAGTCTGGAGGTTTGAGCAGGGGGCAGCGGATGACTGGAAAAAGTTCATGCTGGACACGTCGAAAGGATTCACTTGTGCCGGGGTAATCAGGTTAAACGACTCGATTCGAACGTACGTGTGGGCGCTGTTGGGTGTGCAGACGCAAACGCGTTCCAACATCCTCGGTAAGGGGACTGCTTACGACGCTCAGAAACAGTTCGTTGTTAACGTTGAGGATGCTATCAATGCTCCAGTTGATCTCCCGAGTGCCATCAAATGCTACCAAGACGTGTTGGAATACACCAGGCCGAAAGTCGACTACGTCTTCGACGTGGGACTGTACATGGCTCCGAGCGATATGCAACTGAGAGTAAAAAAAGTGGTGGGCTACAACAACAAAATAGTCATAGCCACGGCGGACCAAAAGTTGGGCGTCAACCTCGATGTCAACGTCCCCCACGTCCCACCACCCACGACCGGTGAAACGGGTATAGTGGCGCCACCCCCGGAGCCTAGGGTGCAACCAACACACCCACAGCCCCAGCCTGCAGCATCCAATCAGCAGCATATCGACCGTAAAACAGCTATGGTGGTTGCTGGGGTAGCTTTGGGGCTTATTTGGTTAAAAATTCCTTAGCCGCTACGTATACCAAACCCGCCACGGCGACAATGGCTGCCCACAGGTTTTGACTAAGCCACGTGGCAGTTTTAGCCAGAGTGCTCAGCAGCCACGAAACGATGCTACCCAGGATGCCGGGCAGGGCTTTGGCGGCCTTACCAGCCAGTTTAGCCAGGGCTTCCCCCGATTTTTTTTATCCAGGCTTTGACACCCCCACCACTTGGTGGTGTGCCGCCACTTGGGGGTTTGGGGGTACCCCCACTCAATGACACCACCAGGGTTGATATGATGAAGCCCAATGCAGTCAGAATGCTGGCGATGGTGATCCCTTGCTCCCGGAACAGTATCCGAATCCTGTCAGCTAGCATGGTGTCCTGGTAGAGGACTCGATCAACGGTTTCCCGCGCACGGCTGACCTGGGATCGAAACTGGTCTCGGAAGGAGGATGCCGTTTCCAGCCGGGTCTTCCTTTCCTCTTCCAAATTACGTATTCGTTCCTCGATGGTGGCTTTCAGAGACTCGTCCTCAGTTTCACTGAGTTTGGCCTTTTCATGGGCTATGTGGTCGTCTATCGCATCCAGTTTGGCCGTGTTGTTCACGAGATGCCCGCAAATGGTTTGCATGGCCTTGTCCAGCCCCCGTAGTTCCCGAACGGTAAATTCGAACCCGGGGTAAGGGTTTGTCATGGTAGGTGGCCAACAGCTTTTCAATGTTATCAGTCATATCTTGATCCGATGTGGCGCCCCTGACGTCTGGCAGATCCTGAATGGCCTCCTTGGGAAGGGCTTTAGGCCGTGCGACCCCGTAATCTATGAAGCCTAGTTCATCTCGGATAAAGTCACCCCCATGGCGACTGCCAAGTGTTGATAAGGCAAGTGGTTCTCTCGTGCGCTTATTCATGAGATCGATCTCCGGGCGACCCCTCAGTCGCAGCATGCCATTGCCATCAACAAAAAACTTGGTATAGTCTCGCCCCCACGGCTCTACGTAATTTTTATCCCCTTTTAAACCATCATAAAACCCGTTGACGGCCTGCTTCACAAGTTCGTTGCCTTGCGAGATCTCGAATGTGGTGTCATCATCCTCGAATGCCTGGGCACTATCATCCCATATATAATCCATAGGTATGTCCTCATGACCGCCTTCAGCCATTATTTAGTATTAAAACTTATATATTTCATTTATATAACAATGTACGGTAGAAAACTAGATCCCTTCCGAAGATCAAAAGAGCCTCTAGGCGTCAGAGCCGTGCGCCAGTCGGTGACCATCACCAACAATCCCAGCAAGATAGACCAAAACCAAACGCTGCTGGTTAGATTCCCAAACCTTGGCGAGAATGACCTCATTGTACCAGGCACGGTTCGACTGGCGTTCAACCTCACGTTGGCCTCCACCAACGACAAAGGCGAGCTAGTGCGGAACGTAGGTCGGGCCATCATCAAGAAAACCACCATCAAGATCAGCGGTAACGAGGTGCTGAGCATCGACGACAGCGACGTGTTTCACTGCTACGGGGACCTATGGAAAACTGAGGGAGAACGCGTCAATGACGTGTACCAAGGTATCAGCAAATCGACCCGGTTGCGCGTGGGGTATGGCTTCACGGAAGACCAGTTAGACAAGATCACGGACGGCGAAAAGGCCATCGAGAACAGGTTCTGCGTGCGCCGACTTCGAAGTTGCTCACGGGCACGCCGCTTTACCAGGCCGCTGGGTGATAGGCTTGAATAATGACTCACGCTTAATGACTACAGCAAAGTAGTGCGTACGCCGAACGGTGATGAGGCCAGTTACGCCATAGACAACATCTCTCTGGAGTTCGACATGGCCACTAGCCCGGAGCTGGCCAGGCAGGTTCGAAGCCAGTACTCTGGGAAGATGGCCATCCTGTACGATCGCATACTGAGACATAGATCTGTCGTGCTGGATAAGAGCGACACTGTGTGGAATATCAACCTGAACGTGCCGGCCTGATCGATGAAAGGTATCCTGGTCGTCCCAGTGGAGGATTACGGGCCATTCCGGAGGGACAGCGAGAAGTTTTTCAACCCCGAGATTGAAAAGGTGGAAGTGACCATAGAGGGCGTGCCCAACCAGCTGTTCAGTCATGGTATGAGGGCATACCAGCAGTGGGATGAGATAAATAAGCTACCGGCCATCAAACAACACCCATACATAACCAAAGACTTGGGGCTATCCTCCGTGAAGATCGGTGAGTACCTGACCACCAAGTACGCGCTGTGGTTGGACATGCGATCCATGGATGACGATAAACTGCACGGTAGTGGTCGCCGTATCGACAACGGCAGCGAGGGGATAACAAGAAGGCTCTACCCGCGGGCAAGTTGAAATTATATCTGTACGTGATTATGGACGTGCAACTTAATATAGACAATGGGAGATTCGTGCAAGCCATCTACTGATTTGCCTGCCGGCGGTATTGATTTGCCCCGCGACCCACACTGCGCCATAGTGTGTGGGCAGACTGGCTGTGGGAAGACCGTTTTCGTGTTGGATATGTTGGAGGGTTACTACAGGGATGTGTTTGATAACATCGTTATCATGTGCCCTACTCTGAGGATGAGTAAAACGTACACGGAAAGACCTTGGGTGATGACGGACCCGACGTACACAGAGTCGACCCGGGAACACGCCTGCAGGACTGGTTGAAAGCTCTACACGAGAAATTTAAAGGGGAGTCTACGCTGTTCATACTGGATGACTGCAGCGCTAATCGCGAGATAACAAAAAAGAGAGACATGCTATCGTACCTGGCCTTCTCTGGCCGGCATGCAAATCACAGCGTCTGGGTGCTAACGCAGAAGTTCAACTCAGTGTTGAAAGACCTCAGGGAGCAGACGCGATGGGTGGCCTTATTTCACTGCAAGGACAGGGATTCGTTCGAGGAGTGTTTGAGAGAGAACGATGTGATGAGCAAACATGATAGGGAACGTGTGAAGAAACAGCTCGCTGAAACTAAACACGCTAAGCTCGTGCTCAAGACCGACCAACCCGTGGCTTATAGGGTGTTTTAGCTTAGCAATGCTTAGCAAAGCTTAGTAAATGCTTAGCAAAGCTTAGCAAAGCTTAGCAAAGCTAAGTAAAGCTTAGCAATGCTTAGTATAAATACTTAGCATTTAGTTATAGCTATGGTATTTGAAGTGTTTGTCGTGTGCAACTTAACCTTCATTTCTCTGTGTTTCGCCTATATCGTATATTATATAGTTAAAACTAAAACTTACTTATCACATTATAAGATGGAGTGTGAGGAATTGCTAGAGCAACTGTTGAGCTTACACTCACCACAGGTGAGTGATGACAAGCGAGAGAAACTGGTGGCGTTGGCTGTTGGCGGCAAAGCCAAACATTACTTTGGAGACTACACTCTCGATAAAATTCACTAAATGTCAGCCGAAGAAATCGATAAAGTGTACGCTAGATACGAGTCCCGGCTCGGGGCAGAGATGACAAAGACAATAGGATCGGCTATGACCCAGATATACACTGGTATTGCGTCATACTTTCTTCCCATCCCCCCGGAGCGCCGACTTTACCTGTGGGAAGACCTCGAGAAAGACCCTTTTATCGAACACGCCTTGAGCTCTATCAGCTGCGAGCTGTACCACAAATACGGTATGTTGCTAGCTCCGGTTACGGCGGCGATTATCACGGCAAAGTATTGCCAATTTGAGGGGAAAAATAATAATAATAGTATAGATGGATGCTGCACAGGAGGAGATGGGGGAAACCCCCAAGGAGGAGACCCCACCTTTAGAGGAGACCCCCACGTTAGAGAAACCCCAACCCCCTACAGTAACCAGGCAGAAGAATCCTAAGAGAGTAGCTGCCGGTAACAAACGGTGGTGTAACCAACATAAAATTATCACGGTGACTCACCCGTCTCGACTCTTGTTGGTTGTATGCGCAACTGCTGCCCTGGCTATCTCATGGTTATATACACGACACAGGGATCCCAGTGAGGGAAACCCTCCCCCACAATTAGAGGTCAACCCGCATATCATGTTATAATTTAATATTTTTATATCATATACATAATGTCTGAGGGGAAAACGTTCGTCAACGACGCATACCACGCCACAGTGGTCGCCAGTCTAGCCATAGGGTACGCTCGGTTGACCAAAATGGTGCTTAAACAACCGACTATCAAGCTAGATTTCAACCTGCAGGATATGGGTATGCTCATAATGAACCTTGGTATCGCGATGGCTACAAAAGACATCCTAGTAAAACAAGGGATAATACCTGAAAATATTATGAAATAAATATAGGATGGCTACGATTGCCATGATGGTCGGTGGGGCGTTAGTAAATGCCCTAGCATTTTTCGGGAGTAATTTCTTCTTCTCGAAACTACGAGAGTCACACGCGGCTGAAATACAGGAAGAAAGAAAGCGGCACGACCTCGCTATTGAGAAATTACAGGCAGCACAGGCCGAGTACGCTAAAAAACGCCTCCAGAGGATCGATTACATTAACGAACAGCTCAGGCGTGAAAACCATGCCGTTCAAACATTCTACAATGTCGACGAGGCAGCGAGAGAATACTACCTATTAACTGGTAAACGGTTGCAACCGCTCAATAAACCCACACTCGCTCAGTACTACACACCATCCAAGGGGCAAATGGACCGTGAACTGGTATTCATAGCGCTGGGTATTGCAGCGACTGCGTTGGTTGCGAAACAATTACACTAAATACTCATATAAGTATGCTAAACATGAGACCTGCTCCATACCGATGCGAATACATACTTATGGGGAAGAAAGAAGCCTGTGATAGGAGATGCAGGACTCAGGGTACTGTTGTTTCCACATGGGAAGTCCTAACTACACGTGTTCTGTGTGTGGTATAGGGTTAAAGGGCACTACTGCTTATGTAAAGCTCACGGGGCGAACGTAGTCAGACATCATCTCATCTACGAGAATAAAAAGGCCTACATAAAAGAACGTAGGCGACTTCTCAAGATAGCAGTGTAGTGTGCCAATTAGAGATTATACACACCTACGTATAGCTATGTTTGTGGAAATTGAGCCCAGGGAAGGTTGCCTGAGAAGCTGGCAGATGGATGTGGGGAAAAGTATAGATATCAGTGTCCTCAAACCCATGATTGTTAGTGAACTATATAAGGGGTGCTCGTTTACAATCATGGTAAAAGTAGGGTTTGATGTGCCATGGGCTGGGCACACTTGGAATTACTTTGATGGGGGGCGAGTAGATGTGCATGGGGAGATAGATATACTTGTTGACGACTCGTTGCAAGTAAAACAAAACACCCTGCTATGCTGCGCATGTTCCGGGTGGGTCGAGGGAATAATCAATAAGGTGTATCTAGATTTTTTACCTTTACGGCGGTCCAATTAGAGATTGATCTTCTTAGGTGTGTACGCAACTATGACTACTGTTGGTGAACTTAAGCGGATCGCCAGGCAGAGGGGTGTAATTGGGTATTCTTGAATGAGGAAGTCAGCCTTGTTGAGATTACTAGGTTTAGAAGCCCCTCCGACGGTAAAACAATTAAAAGCTCAAGCAAAACAGCTTGGGCTCAAGGGTTATTCAAACCTGGGGAGAGCCGGGTTAATCGCATTGCTATCACATGCCCCCGTAGCGCAACCTCCCACTGTAAAACAACTAAAAGTTCAGGCACGCGATTTGGGGTTAGGGGGATATTCCCGTATGAGGAAACCACAGCTTGTAGAACTATTACGGCAGAATAGAGCTATTGACCTACAGTTCGTGCGCACTGAGCGCGCTGTAGGTAACTATTTGAGAGGCTGGCGCATGCAAGTTGATAGGAATATAGATATCCCAGATATGAAGCCTCTGATAGCTGATAAAATAAACCAGGAACCAAACAGTCTAGGATGTATCAAATTTCAAATCACAGTGAAAATGTCGCTCGATAAGCAGGAAGGGGCCGTGGGGGGAACCCCCACTGGGGTCACTGAGTACGTTCAGCCTTACTTCCGGGGTAAACAAGAGGTCGTGACCCATATAGAGACCATAGACGCATCAATCGATACCAGTTTTCAGCAGATACGAGAATACCTAGAACGCTACACACACTTGGGGTCTGGGTGGACTGTAGATAAAATCGATAATGTCTATCTAGACATAGCTAACTACGTGCCATTCAGAGGCGGGTCATACCTAGACTTGCCTCCCTACTATAGGAAAAAACATGCCATGGTCAACGTCAAGAATAGAGGAGACGATTGCCTGAGGGTAGCTATCAGGTCAACCTTGTTTCCAGCTGACACTCATTCAGACAGGCTTTCTAGCTATCCCCAAGACGATGGGCTCAACTGGGATGGTATAGATGAACCCACCCCCATCTCCCAGATAACTAAAATAGAAAAACAGAATAATCTAGCTATAAATGTCTTTGGGCATGAAGGTAACACAACAATAGTGCACAGAGTCAGCCCATCGTTGGGGAAACCCCAACTGGGGGGACCCCAAAACCCCCCTCGCGTTATCAATATATTCATGATCCAGCGAGGTGACAAGTACCACTACGCGTTGATAAAACACTTTAGCAGGCTGTTGTATGACCAATCGGCACACAGAGAAAAGACCCACTTCTGCAAACGGTGCCTACATGGCTTCACACGAGCTGATTTATTAGAATCCCACCGGGAGGATTGCCAAGGTGTGGGGCAGACGGCCATACGAATCGACATGCCTAAGAGAGGTGACAATATCCTAAAATTCGGTAACAACAAGAACCAAATGTCTGTGCCTTATATCATATATGCCGACTTTGAAGCCTTGGTCAAACCTGTTGAGGCTGCCGCCGGCGGGGCTGTTGGGGACACCCCAACCACACAGAAAACACAGGAGCATGAGGCCTGTGGGTTTGGATACGTGGTCGTCCGTTGTGATGGGGAAACGAAAGCTCCGGTAGTGTATAGGGGCCCTGACGCGGCTGAAAGGTTTCTAAAGTGTTTGCAGGAGGAAGAAAAAATTATTAGGAACGCACTGTATAGAGTCGCTCCCATGCGTATGACCCAAGCCGACAGGCTAGCTCACGCCTGTAGCACTAACTGCCACGTGTGTGACTCACCACTTAACGGTGATTCGGTGAGAGATCACTGCCACGTAACCGGTAAGTATAGAGGCGCCGCTCACAGCGCGTGTAACCTCAAGCTTAGAATCATCCCTAAGACAATAAACATCCCCGTGGTCTTTTACAACTTGAGAGGGTACGACTCTCACTTAATCATGCAGGCCATCGCGAAAATCGATGGCAATATAACGTGTATCCCCAACAACATGGAGAGATACATCTCCTTCAGCTTAAACGGTCTTCGGTTCATAGATTCAGTACAATTCTTATGGTCGTCACTAGACAGTCTGGTCAAGGCCAATGATACCTTCCCTATTACCGATCGATACACAGACGCCGAGACTAGACCCCTGCTTATGAGGAAGGGTGTGTACCCCTATGAGTACATGGATAGTTGGGCCAAGTTCGCCGAGACCAGACTACCCCCCATCAGAGAATTTTACAGCAATCTGACTGACTCGTAAATATCCCAAGACGATTACTCGCATGCTATTAATGTATGGAATAAACTGGGTTGTGAGAATCTGGGTGACTATCACGACCTGTACTTGAGGACAGATGTACTGCTGTTAGCCGTCGTGTTTGAGATGATTAGGCGGACGTGTTTCAAGCAGTATAATCTCGACCCCGCATGGTATTACACCAGCCCAGGTCTGTCGTGGGATGCCTTGTTGAAAAAGACCAGAGTTAAGTTGGAATTGCTCACCGATTACGACATACACTTATTCATTGAGAAAGGCTTGCGAGGCGGATTTCCATGGCAACCAAACGATACGCGAAAGCAAATAATCAATACGCTGAAGGGCTACGACCCGAGCAAGCCAACCAATCACATTCTCTACCTCGATGCCAACAACTTGTACGGCTGGGCTATGAGCCAGTATCTACCCACAGGGGGATTCGAATGGGCGTCACATAAGGTCGATGTTATGAGCATCGCACCAGATTCGAACAAAGGTTATATCCTCGAGGTTGACTTGGAATACCCCAAGGCATTACACATCATCACACAACAGCTACCCCTAGCCCCCGAACGTATGAGGGTTAACCCAGACTGGATGTCTGAGTACCAACATAACTTGTTAGGTGGGCGGGTGGCAGACGTTGAAAAACTCGCGTGCCCAACTTAATGAATAAGACCAAGTACATCGTTCACTATCGCAACCTACAGCTGTATATGTCGTTGGGTATGAGGCTGACCAAAATACACAGGGTGCTCGTGTTCAACCAGAGCCCATGGATGGAGCCTTACATCAGAATGAACACAGGCCTCCGAAAGCTTGCCACCAGTGACTTTGAGAAAATCTCTACAAGCTCATGAACAACTCGGTGTTTGGTAAGACTATGGAGAACCTTAGGAAACGCTGCGTGACCGTGAAGCTGGTTCGGTCGAATGAGGAAGACAAGCTCAGGAGACTGATAGCCAGTCCGCATTCAACCGTAGTAAAATATTCACCGATGACCTAGTTTCCCTACATGAAGAAAAGCCACATAAAATTTAACCGGCCTGTTTACGTGGGGATGAGCAGCCTCGATTTATCCAAACACCTGATGTACGACTTTTACTACAACGAGCTTAAGAAACAGTATGACGACAGGTGTGAAGTGCTGTACACTGATACGGATTCCCTGCTGATGGAGATTCGAACCGAGGACGTGTACGAGGACATGAAAAAACGCCTCGATTTGTACGACACCAGCGACTACCCCAAGGACCATGCCATACACAGCACGGTAAATAAAAAGGTCCTAGGTAAGATGAAGGACGAGTGTGCTGGCACGCCCATAGCCGAGTACATAGGTTGGAGGCCTAAGATGTACTCCATACTGAAGGCCGACAATGGTGAGATCCGGAAGGCTAAGGGTGTTAAGAAGTACGTAGTGAAACAACACATCAAACACGCCAGATTCAAGGAAGCCCTGTTTAAGACCCGTACCTTTAGACATAAAATGAACACACTTAGAAGTGATGGACATAGGATATACGGACTGACAATAAACAAGACGTCCCTGTCGCCTATGGACACTAAACGTTGGATAGCTATTGATGGGATAAACACGTACGCGTACGGGCATGAGAAAATTGAACCAAGAACATAGGTGTATGTAGGCGACATGTCACGGAACCAGAGAAAGTTTGAGGCTATTTACTATAGCCCACGTGGGTACTGGAAAGGAGCTAGCGCTGTAGAAAAGCTGGCTAAAATGGCGCGAGTACACCCGGAGGAAGCCAAAGCGTGGCTTGAAAAACAAGCCCTGTGGCAGATCTATTTGCCGGCACCACGCTACGTGCCTAGAAGGAAGTTTGGAATTAACATACCTAATAACGTTCACCAGGCAGACCTACTGTTCCTACCCCACGATAAGAGGTACAAGTATGCCTTAACCGTAGTGGACGTAGCCAGTCGCTACAAGGAAGCCGAGCCCTTGACCACGAAAGATTCTGCTCAGGTAGCCAGAGGATTCGAACGCATATACAAACGCAGTCCGCTGACGTGGCCAACAGAGCTGCAAGTTGACCCAGGGCAGGAGTTCATAGGTTCCGTGTCACAACTGCTAGCCCAACCCGATACAAAGGTCAGACGTGGCACGGCCGGAGCCCATCGCAGCCAAGCCATAGTTGAGAGATTCAATAGGACTTTGGCTGAGCGCTTATTCGGACATCAGTATGCGAGGGAGATGGCCACCCCGGGAAAACGATCGACTGAATGGGTATCACGGCTCCCTAAGGTGGTGTCGGCAATCAACCATGAAGTCACCCGGCTCACTGATAAGAAACCGGCAGACGCTATCAAACTAAAATCAATAGTTGCAGAGTCGGCTGCTCCATTGTGTGGAAAAGAGAAACAGATACCAGATAGGGCCCTAGTTAGGTATCTATACCAGCCGGGGGAACATCAGGGTGATAGCCGTAAGCGAGTCACCGATCCTATATGGTCAGTCAAAACTTACAACATAGATAAAGTGGACATGAAAGCCGACGAGCCTAACTTGTACTACTTGAGGGATGGGCCAGGTAGGGGATTTGTAAGAGCGGAATTATTGATCGTACCGTACGGCACAGTGTTACCTCCAGTCAACACGGCATAGTGCCCCAGGACAGACCCGTTAAACCAACATACTTCAGCCATGTCCCCGGTAGCTCAGTCGGTTAAGCGGCGCGGTTGTGAGGTATACATGTGGAGTTCGTATCCCGCTGGCGTCTCAAACCTTTTTATAGTAGGGGTAATGGTAGCAAGAGCTAAGGGTCCGACCAAAGTCTTATTTGTGAAATAAGGCTTTGCAGAGGCTTTTGTTGGACTTGGTCCAAAACCCCAATTCCCTATACTACTCGTTATAATGTTTTACAGTTATGACGTCACAATTCTAATACCTCTGTCACAGTGGTATTAGGCCCTGCTTGACACGCAGAAAGCTCAGAGTCATCACACTGCAAGCAGTTTCTATCAGTTTATGTTTGAGAGTAATAAACAGAATACTAAACTCGCTTCCGTGAAATACCATTTTTTATGAAAATCGTGAAAGATTTAGTATCAAACTCGCTTTCTCTCGTTTGATACCAAATCATTAACTCTTTTAATACAAATGGTATTACACGGAAGGTCGTTTAGTATCCTCTATTTATACCTTTGGCGGAGTGCATCTGACTCAAAAGGAGACTTGTGATTATTCTCGAAGATACGGGAATGACGTTTTGCGACCAGTTGTGTTTCCAGGTATCCGGCAACAACCACGTGGTATTGTCTACCAACACGATAACGCAAGGCTCATACAGCATGACTGACAAACGACTTTCTGCATAACGCTAACATGGTTGTTTTGCCTTGGACAGCGGGTTCTCCCGACATGAATCCGATAGAGCACTTATACCTGAATCGACAAATGAGAAGACTACCAGCGCCACCTGTCTACGCTCAAAAACTGGAACAATTTGTCCTACATGAATGGCAACGGCACGCCTAACGTCATTCATAATCTTACGTCATCAATGTGTCGACGGGTTTTGGCATGAATTGAAGCCAATGGTGGTCACACTCACTATTCATTCAACATTTGATGATGTTTTGCAGAAAAAAACACATTGTTGATTTGTGTAAAAGTTCAGACTATGATACCACGTGTCTTTCACTGTCAGTCAAACGGTTCTTTCGACCTTGTATAAAATGAAATTGTGTACATTTGCTGTAGTATTGAATGCTTGAAACTTTCGTTTCTTTTCTAATTTGGCCAAACACACTGTATACTTTCGTTTGAGCACTAGTTTATGTGACATCATTTATAGAAACTACTCAGATAAATAAATTATATCAATAAAAAATTTGAAAATGTCGACGCCAGAGAATAACCAGTCTCGATTATTTTCCTATTGGATGGAATGATTGAGAGAAAGATGTCGTAAGAATTGAAAATACAATCATGTAAGCATGTAAATAACACAAGCAATGTATTACATCATGAAGCTGAATCTGAGGTCCAACATTTTTGTTTGGATAATGAGTCCAACGCATACAGAATATAGCATAACGAGATAAAATAAAATCTAACCAAAATATTACCAAGCCCGTGCAAAGACGTAAAACTTCTTCTAATTAACAATTAAGTTGTGACCACAAACAGGTGACAGCACATCACACGATAGAGTCACGGTCATAGCACATCACATGATTGAAAACAGCACAGTCACAGCACATCACATGACAGAGGTGTAATTACAGCACATCATATGATGCATATTATGTCACATGACAGAAGTATATTGTTACAGCTCATCACGACAGACATGACATGAAGAGACATGACAGACATGTGACTGACATATGACTACAGTTAACAGGTCAACATACCTGGAGGTCCTGGTTTAACAGCGTCAGTACTTCCAGGAGAAGGTCTTTGTGTACTCGTAGCGGTTGTAGTGGGAGGGGATGTGGTTGTAGCAACTGCAGATGTTGGTGAAGAGAGAGACAGAGAGAGAGGAATACATGCATTAGTTCAGTCACAGTATGATCATGCTCGTGCAAAGATATACAAGTCATTCCTACAACAACTTCAGATATATCTGCCATATCAGTACCTTATTCATCTTGCTATTTAGCACTTTAAAGCCTCGGCTCTAACACTGGGTGGCTGCTACAATCTCATGTGCATTTGTAAATAAATAACTGATTTACTTACTTCAGCAAGTAATAAACTTCAAAATATGATTACATGACATGTTTGTTATTCGTGGCGCAAAGCTCCTGATCCTGACTATTACAATTGACCACAATACAAGCAAGATACATACACAGAAGTATTAACGATGAGTACTTCGATATAAAGTTTCAGACGTCTACAGTGGTGTGGAAACAAAACCTTTCAAAAGGTTTCTGTCATATACTGGAACGTTCCACAGCCTTCTCCACCCGTGGCACATTTGTCTGTGTAATTAGTAGGAATATCACTTTGTAAAGAATAATCAGGATCTTCCAGAATGTTTCCTTGGGTATTTGCTTTAGATCCGATATCATAAAATATATAAGAAAACCAGTAGTCTTTACTCACCAACATTGATGTTGAGGGACTTTGATGCATTGTACGTCACACCCCCAACAACATTGGTCGCCAAACATGTGTATGTTCCAGAATCTTCAATTTTAGATTAGAAAGTCTCAATTCATCGCCAGGTGATGTGGAATTATCCTCTCCTTCTTTCTGCCAGGTGTAGGTCGCTGGTGGGTTGGTAACAGCGTTACACTTCAGGGTGACGGTGTCGCCAACGGTGTGTGCCCCTGATGGGTTGGAGCTGACATCGGGGTCACTGTCACTGAAAGTATCTGAAAGCATAAACTGCCTCAACACTGGACGACATCGATGTATGGAGCTTACTCAATTAGTTTGTTTGCGGTTACACACCTCTGTTAGCAATAATCAAGCTTTATTGGCTGCAAATAATGGAGTCTGGGCCAGACAATCTAGTGATCAACAGTACAAACATAGATCTAAACAATTGGGATGCAAAGACTGAATCAACTTAGTCAGCGAGCCTGACCACCCACCCACCCACCCACTCACATTCGTTTTTATTCGTTTTAAATTAACATTCACAGAACGAAGTCTTATCAAAAGCACGCCAGCTGGGTGGTTTCAAAAACAACAGTTAAAACACATTGAACTTGTCAGGAGATCTCGAGTCACATACATTACTTGGTGAAGTATAATAAACATATTCCCCTTCTTGATATATTTACTTACAGAAAACTGTGATGGTGTCAGTTTGCCGACATGTAGAGTTGCATGTCTTGGATCCTGTAGGCTTTGTGAGTGTAGAGTGGTTTGCAGCACATCGGATGATCATCCCATTGTCCAGTCTGCTGACATTCAGAGTGAGCTGACTTATTCGTTCAGAGGTGCAAGTTCCTGAACTCGGATAGGGCGGATTTAGTCTGGCCAGACTGGTAATGTCCGTAAAGGTGTTGCCAAGGTACCGGAACCACAGGAAGTCTCCGGCAGGTTTTCCAACAGCTCCCTGGCACCGGAACTCAACCTGTTGCCCTTCTGTGTAGCCAGTGCTAGTTGGAGGAGACGGTGTTATGATTGGTCTCAACGGCTCAGCTGCAATGGAACAAAATGTATTCCCGCGTATACCAAGATCACGAAGTTGTGGTAAACTATATTGTAAAACATTTTTTATTTTGGCTTGATATTATTTTGGAACCAAGTTGTGTGATTGATGGGTTTAAAATGATTATTCCATTCACAACGGGTTACGATTTTCGTGTAAACATGTCAGTTTCGTTTTGAATGATGTGCACAGAACACGTGTTGGTGTGTTGCTGTGCATTTCAGGGATGCAAACCAGACTGAAAGTTGTTCTGTTATTGTTTTAAACTCAATTAAACGTTTTCGGCCTTTGTGCTGGGTCAGCGAGCCGACCACTCGATCCCATTGGTCGCCTCTAACGACAAGCGTGGGTTAGTGAAGACCAATTCTAATCAGTATCTTCACAGGTGGATTGTTCAACGAATCTAGACGCGCCTGTGGAGTTGTACGGAAATCAAGGCCTTTTACCTAGCAAGAGAAGATTCATCTCTGCTTCTTCTGAAGCGGGCGTGTTGGAAGCTGTTTGGTAAGCAGCAATACACTTGTAAGCTGCCTCATCCTCACACTCAACACGATCAAATCGCACACTTGTGGAACCACTGGATAAGATAAGATGAGAGTTGTCCGATCTCTTAAACTCCTGTGTAACACTTGCATCATAGAGTGATGAGCTTGCAGATGGTCTAAACACTGCAATGTTTGTGAAACCTGGCTCTGTAGCTCTCTTCCTACTCATGGTTATTGAAAAAAGTGTTTCTCCTGTTGGCACGACATAGTCACACTTGACAGTCACAGGGAGGGGTCCTATAGTCCCCGTCTCATCTTTTGCTGTCAGTTTAATCCATACACATGAGAAATACCTGGAAAGAAAATGTTTGTAATTTAACTGTTATAAACACCTGAACATTCATCCCCGTGACAATTGTCCTGCCTTTATATTGACCACTTAATATAAATAATACCCAGACAAGGGACGAACATTCTACAGTGAAACCTGTCTAAACCGGCACCCCAAAAATAAAGTGGCGGTTAAATAAAAATGCCGGTTTAGACAGGGTGCCGGATTAGGCAGGTGTTGGCAGGTTCCACTGTATTTAGGTTTGTACTTCAAGTAACAGCAGAACCTCATCTCTCTTTACATTTGACTGTCTCCCAAATTGGGCTGTTAATGTGAAATGAATTTGCCAGAATCTTCGGCTGCACCCGAGCAACTGTCATCAGACAAACAGGCAATACCTCAGCCAGGCCTAGAGTGATGATCGCCACATCCGGACAATTCATCTGAGAAAAATGTTTTGCTACGGCGACGTCAACGGCAGCGACGTCAATGGGACACCGTATCAGTCGACATACAGTGTACCAGCGACTAAGAGAACATGATATTCAAGCACGTTGATCCTACCGCGGAGTGCATCTGACTCTTCAAAACTGACGTCGTCGACTGACATGGGCCAGGTGAGTTGGACGTTGGCCGATGCGTGATTGGCGACGTGTGATGTTCACCGACGAGAATGTTTTGCCTGTACAGTGATGATGTCCTGCCTTTATATTGACCACTTAAAAGTGTAATACTCAGACAAGGGACGAACATTCTACAGTGAAACAGTCGCCCAAAAAATAAATTGGCGGTGAAATAAAAATGCCGGTTTAGACAAGGTGCCGGATTAGACCTGTGTTGTCAGGTTCCACTGCATATAGATTTGTACTTCAAGTAACAGCAGAACCTCATCTCTCTTTACATCTGACAGTCTCCCAAATTAGGATGTTAATGTGAATAAATTTAATAATCATAATATAATAATGGCTATTTATAAAGCGTATGTATCGAATCACTTGTACGCGCTCAGTGCGCTAACTCGTTACAACCCAACCTGCCTGTGAGGCACTCGCTAAATATTGGATGAACAGAGGCAATTTTTGAACAAATTCACTTGCCTGGGGCGAGACCATATGTGTCACATGTGCTTCGTTGTTGTGGTCCAGTCCAAGAAACTATCATAAGTCTATATATAGCTGCGAAACACGGCCACCCATCCAAGGACTCCTCCACGATCAACGCTGCTTAACTTCAACTGATTTGTGATTAGGGCTCTATGCACAGGATCACACACCACCAGATTTAACCTATCCATTTACTTGTAGTGGGTTAGATGACACAGTTTTGCTTCCATAATAGGAAAACACCAGTAAGTAATGTTGAAATTCCACACCTTGGGCGTAAGGACAAAAGTTTATACATAGGTTTTTCATATTCCCCAAACACCAGGTGTGTATCTTTTTGGTACATCAGTTTAGTTGCTCATGCAGTCAACAGACCATTTACCTGTCCTACCTTCCTCTGCTGTGATATTGTTGCATTTCTTCACTCACTCGATATCTATCACTTATATGCTATAAATTGTAGGTATAATTCATAACTGTTACAGAACAGGACAACTGGGCCAAGAAAACTCAGTATAAATGTACAAATGAAAAACTGTGTTTGACAAAAGCTCGCACTGATTTTACGCAATCATTCGTAATAACCAAACATTCAAATCTGTATACCTTTACAATTCATGATTGAAAATAAATGTCAGGAAAACACAGGTACATTAAGCTTAAAGTCGTTTGATCGTGATTATTTGGACATGTATTAAGCTTGTTTTATGTACAAAAAAAACGAAAAACACAAAACAAAGAATAAAATAAAGAAACTAGCAAACAACAAAGGTGATACAATCCGTCGTTACATTTCATGAATAAAATCAATTCCAAGAATAACAAAAAACAAAAACAAATAACACGTATGATAATGAAAAACACGCGGTGGAGTTTTCTGTGAATACAATAAATCCTAAGACCCCCAAAAAAAAAAAAAAGAAAAAAGAAAAAAAGAAAGAAAATATAAATAAAAAACACTTATGATGATGTAACAACGTACCCCCAGTTTTACCCACACACAAAAAGTCCTACCCACACACCCACACCTACCCTCACCCCCATGCCCGCAGGCTAATAGTATAAGCGGATATGTTAATGATTATGTTCTTCAGCGCATAATTTGACAGCACATGCGTAAGTTGTATTAATATGAATATATTAATATCGACAGCGCAGCGTTCATGCTGTGTGCATTCCCGCTAATGCTGATAATATTAGTTACTTTGTATTGCGCTTTTTCATGTGCAATATCTTGCACAAAGCGGAGCAAGGGAAAGAGGTGGTGGGGCGTGGTGGTGGGGGTGTTGGAACTTCATTAGAGGAGGAGAAGTATGGAAGTTGAAGGAGAACAAAAAAAAACACCCATCAATATATTGCCGGGAGGAAGACTAGTCCTTTCTATTTTAGACACGTTTGTTTTGATACAACTGCCTACGAACAACTCAAACCTTACGTTTCACGCTGAATTGCCCAAATATCTGACTCGACTCCACGAACCTTAGACTCAGTTGGGCCTCTCTGTATGACCTAAGAGAATGACCTAGCTTCTTACCCTTCTACACTGTCAGTGAGTTACAGCAGGTCATTAGGTACAGCCGACGTACTTCCGTGTAAGACAGGCGTCAGGCTTTAACAAGTGTCTCCACTGCACAGTGACTCGCCGGACTGGTTATAAAACCTGGCGACCTAGCTGGGTGTGTCATCGACTTGATAACAATCCTGCATGTGAACATTGTCAACGACAAAATGGGGAACATGACAAAAAATGAACAAATAATTGGAGTATTATCTAAAGCGAAAATAGGTTATTTGGTATGAGGAATACGTTCTTCATCATAATCGTATACTTGGTGAAACAGAGTAGAGGTCATGGTCGCGAAAACGCAACTCGTTGTTATGTCACAATAGATAACTTACCGACTGAAATAAGTCCTATCGTGAAGAGCCACCCTGTGATTGTCGCTGCCCGTGTCATGACTTCAACGATGAACAGAATTCACTACAGAACTTGATGTCGATCTGATCCAAAAAAAGGTCTCGATTATTCATCGTTAAAAGAAACACGTCAGAAGGTCCACCTGCTGACGACGTGAAGGCCACTTTGTAACTGTGCACGCCAGCGAAAATTTATATCCTGTTTGACCTGAAACAACATCAGGAAGAAGAATAAAACAGTACCTGTCGACAAGGATCCAATTTGGTTATGTTTTGTTTGTTGTTTAACGCCGCACTCAGCAATATTCCAGGTGAGGTATTCCCGTAAGTAGAAGTTTGTTGTTGCAGTTGTATCTCCTTTGATTGTTGTGTTGGTGTTGTGAGGGGTTAAATCACTGGGTGCTGTAAAATTCTGAACTATGTTGTGAAATATGATTTGAATTTACTGAGTTCATTTACTGAGTTTAGCTCACTGAGATTATAATGATACTGATTAATGTGTTCACTCAATCAGTACCATACAGTACATTTACATGTGTTACATATTGTATAAATACTATCAAGTTTCAAGAGGTAGTATCATTTTCACAATGGCCCAGGCACAGTTTACGCGAGTTTGCCGCCTGGAAAGGATGTTACTTTCATTTTTCCCATTGTGTGTGACCTCCAAACAGACTACAAGAACAACGAGGATGTCACCAAGTTCATCCGACGCTGCGCTCGTCTGCCTTTAGTTCCAGTGGCAAATGTAAGTATATTTACTGTTAAATTTTACTGTTACATACAAATATTATATATTGTATCATACCATAAAACCAAATCATTTTATTACTTTTTCTTTAAAATGTAATTACATAATTATTATCATACCATAAAACCAAACCATTTCATTTCTAAGTGTTACCAGGTAACATTTTCTAACTTTTGTGTTTTTGCATTTTAGGTGGAAGATGTCTGGCTCGAAATCCTAGAAAACATGAAAGACAATAGGTGCCTGCAGGACGCAGACTTAGATGACCACGAGCTGGGTTGAGACTGACCACCGAGAATGGAACCACCATGGCACCAACGGGCCCAGAACAAACAACACCTCTCATTCCCCACCCCTGCCCCCTTCACACTCTACCCCTACCCTCACCCAAACACCCAACCCCAGCTTCTCACCCCTCTCATTCCCCTGCCCCCAGACGCTCTACCCCTACCCCCCAAACACCCAACCCCCACTTCTCTCCCTCTCTCATTCCCCTTACCCCTGCCCCCAGACATCTACCCCTACCCTCCCCAAACATCCCACCCCCACTTCCCCTCTCTCATCCCCTTTACCCCTGTCACTTCTGCACTCTACCCCTACCTTCACCCAAACAGCCCCTCCTCTCCCCCTCCACCCTACACACTGCCCGTACACCCACTGCCCCTCCTCCCCCTCTCTCATAACCCCCAACCCCTCTCACCCCCCCTTCCCTTCCCCATTCTCCCTCCCACCCAACCTTCACATGGTGATGGTACTATGATACATACATGGTGATGGGTACTATAATACACATGGTGATGTGTACTATGATACATACATGGAGATGTGTACAATGATACATACATGGAGATGGGTACTATGATACATACATGGTGATGGGTACTATGATACATACATGGTGATGGGTACTATGATACATACATGGAGATGGGTACTATGATACATACATGGTGATGGTTACTATGATACATACATGGAGATGGGTACTATGATACATACATGGTGATGGTTACTATGATACATACATGGTGATGGGTACTATGATACATACATTGTGATGGGTACTATGATACATACATGGTGATGGGTACTATGATACATACATGGTGATGTGTACTATGATACTACGTGGAGATGGGTACATGATGATACATACATGGTGATGGGTACAATGATACATACATGGAGATGGGTACTATGATACATACATGGTGATGGGTACTATGATACATACATGGTGATGGGTACCATGATGCAGGGGACACATACATGGTGATACATACATACTTGCAGAGTGACACTGGAATGCCAACACTACTATGATACATACATGGTGATGAGATACTCCGAGCCGACCAGTCCTTGTTGTACCCACTAATGCCGAGCGCCAGGCAGGGACCAACACGTACCATATTTTAACGTCTGATGGTGTGACGCAGTGGGGGATCGAACCCGCGACCTACCACACTCCGGGCGGACGCTCTAACCACTACACCACGGAGGCGGTCCCCGGGTGTGTGTTTATGTATAGAGATGTGTATATTGCAATCAGATTGATGAAAGGCAATGACAATATGATGAAAGAAAGTAACGAAATGATGAAAGTATGCGTTCCGGTATACAACAAAAACTATAGCTCAAACCTTCGTATAGTATACCGTTCCCATCCAACTTAATGAAACATAATGAGTAATATGAATTGAAAGCGTACTTACATTCACCAGATGATATTTCCGTGCATGTTACAGTTCGTCACAAGGTCAAGTCGCACGAGGTATGGGATATGCAGCAGACGCTATCAGTAATTGAGAACTGCGCTTTTGCAGTCACGTGACACACATGTCAAGGAGTTGCTGGTGTGTCTGTCACAACAGGCTCGTGTCGCATGTACTCTGGGTCATTCAACATCTCAAACTGTATGTCAATCCCCGCTAACAGCCATTAGTAATTGATATCTGCGCAGTTGCAGTCACGTGACACACACGTCAAGTTAAAAGTTTAATAGTGACAATAGGCCAGTGTCAGATATGCACACTACAACATTCAGCTCACAGACTGTTTGTCAAAGACCAAAAAACTACATCTTCATTTATGAGTGTCCAGTTTAGACATATTTATCCTGTGATCAGTTTACATTGCAAAGTCACAGAAAGTGTCAGTCCCCACATTTCACCAAATAACGTTGCGATATATATCATCAACAAAAAAACACTATGAATACTACTTTAGTAATTACTCAAATGGTGAGGTCATTCTCTTATTCAAAATTATAAAACATGTTGGCCCTTGTCCAGATAGGTGTTGGCCCACTTTCTTAAATCAGTCAATTATCAAAGCCCAGGTTTGTGAAAATTTGGATGCATCCCTGCCAGTAAAACAACAAATAAAATTTACACTTTTACATTATGATCCTCTGTAAATACATAATCACTAAGCATAACTGTTTATATGGCAGATATGCCAAACTGTGATAAAGCATTCAACGTGCATTTCTTTCTGTGCTTGTAGTGACCCACGCCAGTTATGCTGTCAAACATGATGCTCTTCTGGGGCCTACAAGCATTGCTGATTATGTAATTACATGTATGTTACCCTGGGGAGGCAGTGTAAAGGTGTAAACTTGCAATGAATGTTGATGTTTCTCCATGTGACGAACTATGAACACACTGGAACATGATGTTCTAATAAAATTGTTCACATAATGAATCTCAATCATCTTTGCTGGGGTTAAGTTTGCTAGTGCCATGTGTTGTAAATGTAAATAATATATATTTGAAATGGAAGTTGCCATCGTGAATCAGAGAAAGATTATGCAGACATGAGCATGGTTCATTTTTAACATTTAAATATTCAAGTTAGTGTCGGATTCTGAAATGATTTTCCTGCTGTGTCGATGTGCTTGGGAGGGTTTATGTCTGGGTGTTTATTACACAAACTCGGTGAGGTAGAGAGTATGTTGATGACTGTCTCTGTGTCTGTGCATTGCAGCTGCAAGGGCTGTTGAGGGGCAAAATGATCAATTTGATATTCTGGGGTCTGCGGGATATGTATCTAGCTGGATGTTTTGTTCAGTCAGCGTCTCATTTTCTAAAAGCGACATAAGTTCTATTTCGTGTTCTATTTGTTATGAATTTATTAATGAGTAAGAGGGATGTATTGAAACAGAGTTCTTGTTTTCTCGAACAAATTCCCCCAAACTGGCCATCCGGTTATTATATTCTATTCCGTGAGTTGTTGATGGTCCTCAAAGGTCACCATGATATGAAGATAGCTTAACATCCAGGAAAAAAACGTTAAAGTCCCCTTGTGACCGTGAAATGAAGGTCAAGGTCACCAAACCTGACTTGGACCTTTCTTATACTGTGATGAACCGAGGTACCAAATATGAAAAAGAATCTAGAGAACGGTTCTTAAGATATTTCAATTGTACGTACGGAGACAAATACTATATCCCCCGCTTCGTGCTAAACGTGCGGCGAGGGATAATAACAAATATTAGCTGTTGAGTTCTATTTCAAGAATTATTGCTTATAAGATTGAGGGAAAAAGTTACGTATTTCCAAGAACTATGATAGAAGTGAGAAATCACCAAAATATCTGGAACATTGCGGTATATGCAGGTTGTCATACACTGATGAACAGATAAAAAGGTTTCTAGTTTGAACACACAAGATCTAGGTTCTGTTGGAAACAAACACGGGCCTATTGTCACGAATAATCGATGCAACTCCGCCAGGCATGTACGTCACGTGACTGCAACTGCGCAGCTATCAAATACTAATATAAGGGTCTGCGCATATCGCGTAGCAAGGCAGACTTATGCTGGTGACGAACTGCTGCA